>NW_027419359.1:0-2774 GCF_009905375.1 Apium graveolens
AAAACAAGCCGCCTCAATTTATGCTCCATACTCGTGTACTACTGCCTACGAGAATTTTGGAAACCTAGTTTATTTATTTCAGCCCCGATTCACTTTCGGACGACCCCAAATAAACGCGAATGCAATTTCAAAATCAATAGGGACAAATTATGAAAAGATATCCAAAAAACAAGCCGCCTCAATTTATGCTCCATACCGTGTACTACTACCTACGAGAATTATTTGGAAACCTAGTTTTATTTATTTCCCCGATTCACTTTCGGACGACCCCAAATAAACGCGAATGCAATTTCATAAATCAATAGGGACAAATTATGAAAAGATATCCAAAAAACAAGCCGCCTCAATTTATCCATACCTCGTGTACTACTGCCTACGAGAATTATTTGGAAACCTAGTTTATTTATTTCAGCCCCAATTCACTTCGGACGACCCCAAATAAACGCGAATGCAATTTCATAAATCAATAGGGACAAATTATGAAAAGATATCCAAAAAACAAGCCGCCTCAATTTATGCTCCATACCTCGTGTACTACTGCCTACGAGAAATTATTTGGAAACCTAGTTTTATTTGATTCGGACGACCCAAATAAACGCAAAGGAACAATTTCATAAATCAATAGGGACAAATTATGAAAAGATATCCAAAAAACAAAGCCTAAATGCTCCATCCGTGTACTACTGCCTACGAGAATTATTTGGAAACCTAGTTTTATTTATTTCAGCCCCGATTCACTTCGGACGACCCCAAATAAACGCGAATGCAATTTCATAAATCAATAGGGACAAATTATGAAAAGATATCCAAAAACAAGCCGCCTCTTTATGCTCCATACTCGTGTACTACTGCCTACGAGAATTATTTGGAAACCTAGTTTATTTGTTCAGCCCCGATTCACTTTCGGACGACCCAAATAAACGCGAATGCAATTTCAAAATCAATAGGGACAAATTATGAAAAGATATCCAAAAAACAAGCCGCCTCAATTTATGCTCCATACGTGTACTACTGCTACGAGAATTATTTGGAAACCTAGTTTATTTATTTCAGCCCCAATTCACTTTCGGACGACCCCAAATAAACGCGAATGCAATTTCATAAATCAATAGGGACAAAATGAAAAGATATCCAAAAAACAAGCCGCCTCAATTTATGCTCCATACCTCGTGTATACTGCCTACGAGAATTATTTGGAAACCTAGTTTTATTTATTTCAGCCCCGATTCACTTTCGGACGACCCCAAATAAACGCGAATGCAATTTCAAATCAATAGGGACAAATTATGAAAAGATATCCAAAAAACAAGCCGCCTCAATTTATCTCCTACCTCGTGTACTATGCCTACGAGAATTATTTGGAAACCTAGTTTTATTTATTTCAGCCCCGATTCACTTTCGGACGACCCCAAATAAACGCGAATGCAATTTCATAAATCAATAGGGACAAATTATGAAAAGATATCCAAAAAACAAGCGCCTCAATTTATGCTCCATACTCGTGTACTACTGCCTACGAATTATTTGGAAACCTAGTTTTATTATTTCAGCCCCGATTCACTTTCGGACGACCCAAATAAACGCGAATGCAATTTCATAAATCAATAGGGACAAATATGAAAAGATATCCAAAAAACAAGCGCCTCAATTTATGCTCCATACATCGTGTACTATGCCTACGAGAATTATTTGGAAACCTAGTTTTATTTATTTCAGCCCCGATTCACTTCGGACGACCCCAAATAAACGGAATGCAATTTCATAAATCAATAGGGACAAATTATGAAAAGATATCCAAAAAACAAGCCGCCTCAATTTATGCTCCATACCTCGTGTACTATGCCTACGAGAATTATTTGGAAACCTAGTTTTATTTGTTTCAGCCCCGATTCACTTTCGGACGACCCAAATAAACGCGAATGCAATTTCATAAATCAATAGGGAAAATTATGAAAAGATATCCAAAAAACAAGCCGCCTCAATTTATGCTCCATACCTCGTGTACTACTGCCTACGAGAATTATTTGGAAACCTAGTTTATTTGTTTCAGCCCGATCACTTCTCGGACGACCCCAAATAAACGCTGAATGCATTTCTAACAATCTAGGCGAAAATTATGAAAAGATATCCAAAAAAAAGCCGCCTCAATTATGCTCCATACCTCGTGTACTACTGCCTACGAGAATTATTTGGAAACCTAGTTTTATTTATTTCAGCCCCGATTCACTTTGGGGGACCCCAAATAAACGCGAATGCAATTTCATAAATAAAATAGGGACAAATATGAAAAAGATATCCAAAAAAAAAGCCGCCTCAATTTATGCTCATCCCGTGTATACTGCGAGAATTATTTGGAAACTAGTTTATTTTTCAGCCCCGATTCACTTTCGGGACCCCAAATAAAGCAATTCATAAATCAATAGGGACAATTATGAAAAAGATATCCAAAAAACAAGCCGACCTCAATTGATGCATAATACTCGTGTATACTGCTACGAGAATTATTGGAAACTAGTTTTATGTTTCAGCCCGATTCACTTCGGACGACCCCAAATAAACGCGAATGCAATTTCATAAATCAATAGGGACAAAATTATGAAAAGAATCCAAAAAAAACAAGCCGCCTCAATTATAGCTCCAACCGTGTTACTACTGCCTACGAGAATTATTTGGAAACTAGTTGTATTTATATTCAGCCCCGATCACTTTCGGACGACCCAAAAAATGCGAATGCAATTTCATAAACAATAGGGAAAATTTAAAGATATCCAAAA
>NW_027419360.1:0-3102 GCF_009905375.1 Apium graveolens
TTAATTCCACGCAGGTTGGCCATGAAAAACCAAGCTAACTAGTCGTTAGGAGATGTAACTAGGGAATTAGAAGCTAACTAGAATAGTTAGTGGAATAGTAAGTGAATAGTAAGTGAATAGTTAGTGAATAGTAATTGGGAGACAAGAAAGTGCAAGGCCATACCTCTCCAAATTCTACTCATCTAATTGTCAACCAAGCCATTCCTTTTGCTGATTATTATGCCCATATACACACTATCAAACTCATCTTACACACTCCATCACTTTAACAAAAATCAAGCCAAACCCCCCTTCCCTTTTGCTCTCGGCCTGTTGTGCAGAAAAAGGAAAAGAGTTCTCTTCCTCACTTCACTTCTCCATCCTTCCCTTTATTATAAATTCTATAAAAATTCACAAAGTTCCTTACATCCTAGTAAAGTTATGTCTATGATTTCATGGCCAAATTCTTAATGGTTTGTGAGAAACAAATTCTTGAAGTTCAAGAACTTTAGGGGCTGTTTTGACTAACTTGGTTTCTTGGTTTTGTTTCTTAAGGATCTAGGCCTTCTAAGTGTTTTTCAAGCAAACCAAGCCCTAATAATCTTAGTACTAACCCTCCTAGTGCTCAAGAAGGTATAACTTCCAACTCTTTAAAGTTTTAAGGGTGAGTTTAAGAGTTATTTATGGTGTAGTGTCAAGATCCAAGAGTTTGTGTATGTGCAAGGTTGTTTTGCTCATATTCTTGCTAAGTACTTGAGTTTTTGAGTTGTGATGCTTGTATGTGATGCTAGATAAAGTATATAAGGTGTATGTGGGTGGATGTTGAGAAGTAAGAAGTGTTGTGTTGGTCATAAGTAGTGATTGTGTCAAGAACAAGTAGAAATGAAATGTGGAGCCTATTGCACTTGGTCTGCCTTCTGCAGTGTATTCGGCCATGTAAATGTTTGAATTTTGTGAGTCACTGGCCATGACTGCGTAGATCTTGATTTTTAGTTTCTGTACATGTGTGGATCGTCGCGAGGGGATTTACCGTTTAGAAGTTATGACCGTTTTAGTGTAGAGCATTCATACGAAAAGCCAACTGCACATAGGCCACTTGCTTGATAATTTTGAAAGGCTAAAAATGATTTCGAAAATTTGGAAAAATCATGATAATTAAATAATGCAGCAAGGAAGACTTTCCAAAAATAATTTTAAGAAAATATTAATTTTTCGATTTTATAAAAATGTTTTAGTGAAGCAAATCGATAATCGTGTACTAACTAAGATCGTTGGTTATTGATTTTAGATCGCCAACAAAAGCCCCGAAACCATACCACTCCTAGCACTCGAGGCAAGTTTACGAAACCCTAACACGAATTATCCATGCTATATATACTGTTGTGATATTGATGCCATGATTTACAGTTCGAAAATATATGCTTGTCTGTGATATCAATACATTCCAATTATGCGACTGTTTACGAAAACGAACTTCGTTTTATACAAGTTAGAGAAATTGAAACGTAATTTTAATATAATACAAGATAGTGGGAGTCGGAGATATTTTTAAATCGATTTAATCCCGGAACGAGCCGGACGTGGAAGATTTCAATTTCAATAAACAAAGTACTCTCGCGTAACATACATATTAAGCGAACGATCGAGATTTGATTTATAATCAAAAGAGATAATCGAATATTCACTCAAGGGATATCCTACTTGATTATTTATTTATAATTATTACCTAAAGAGTTACTAAAATATCCGGAAAATACTAGAAGAGATATTGAAAAGTTTTTAAATCAATTCACTCTAACTAAAACGTATGTAACCATTCGGAGGATAATTATAAGATGTCGAATCCTGTCTTAAGTATTTAATTGAGATTTTTATCAATTCATTGAACCATATTGAGAAACATTTTGTACATAAGGTTTTATCAATTCATTGAACCCTTCTTAAAAATGTTAGGAGACTGTAAATATTTAATATTCCGTACTTCTAAAAATCATTTAAAAATAGACATAGTTCCCAAGGATACTTTCTAAATTATTCAAAATTCTCGGAAGAGATCAATCATCTAAAACTTATCAAAACCTTAGGGAACTTAGTCTAGAAGCATGAAGGTTTTGCTTCCTCGCTCAATGAAAAACAAGTGAGCAATATATGTAAAACTCTACTACGGTTAAGGGTTTGAAAATGAGTTTTAAAAATTCAAAACTCCGACAACTCCCAAGGAACAATTGTAATAAAAGTGACGAATAAATTACCTTATATAAAGGTCAACTAAGAACGATCTATTCCTTCGATAAAGGATTTTATGTAAATTATATAATTGTTTTGGGACTGGAATGTGGCCTACCCGGAACGGAGAGGTATTGGGTAGTGACCATGCGCGGAGTGGCGTAGTATACAGTTATATGGTCTCTGTGACTATTGACTTTGGACTTGCACGGAAATGAGCAACCATCGTGTAATGTCTTGATAAGCCCAAAGGCGGCTAGGTTTGTATTCCTTCTACTAGTAGAGAAAATTTCGTACTCGGCTGATCACCGGTACGTGGTTTATTCTAGTATAGTGCCTTTCCTCCACTTTGGATAAATTGTTGTGAAACCTACAGCAGAAGGCCGATAAGGCTGAGTTTTAAATAAGGTTGTTGATAAATATATATCACATCCGTTCGAGAATCTTGGTTCAAGCATCATATTGAGAATTTGAGATGAAATGAGTACGAGTATAAACTAATTAAACTGATACATTTAAAGTTGAGTTTTTCATAAAATTGAGAAGCATATAAACTTTTAGAAACCTTGGATATACAAAGCTTAATGGTTTTTTTCCTAAATGATTATATTTAGATATTGGATATTTATATCTTGCTGAGCATTAGTGCTCACTCTTTCTTTTATAATATCATATCACAACAGATTATAAGCATGGCCCAAACCAGGACGACTGCCCGTAAGCGGGTAGGGGACACGTGAGTACCGTAGACTGTTCGTCCGCCAGCCACCTCAGGTAGACGAATAGAGATAGTTTCCTTTTGAGTACTTGAATCAAGACCATTTGTGGCCCGAGCCAGTCTCATGTAGAGCTGTTCTCGGCGTTCACTCTTTTGAGATAATTTCCTTTGGTCTGTAA
>NW_027419361.1:0-117918 GCF_009905375.1 Apium graveolens
GCGATTCGCCCGAGTGATTGGACAGCGAGAGAGGAAGCCCGAGGAGGAGAACTGGAATGAAAAGACTGCTGAGGATTTTGACTTGGATTTGATTTGTGTGACTCTCTGTCGACCGGGCACAGTTTGGAACCGCAGTCCAGCCAATAATGAGTATCGTCACTTTCCGGCGATCGCCATGAACAGGTATGCCCGTGCATGGAACGCATTTATATGTGCTAATATTTTGCCTTCTTCACATGCACACGAGGTCACAGTTGAGAGAGCACAGTTGTTGTGGGGAATTCTGAATGAGGAATACTATGTGGACCTTGGTGAGTTTATCTACCAAGGAATTCTGAAGTTTTTGAGGGGAGCAAAGCATATGAACATCCCTTATGCATCCACGATTACAAAGCTATGCCGTGCAGTAGGAGTGAACTGGCCGGCTCATGAGCAGTTGCAGTTGCCAGCAGCTCCTATAGATTCTGGCACTCTGAATGGGATGCAGGAGTGGACCGGTGGTGAGCCTGAGGAGCATGGGCTGGGTTATCGTCTTCCAGGAGGGCGTCCAGCACGAGGTGCTACTATGGCCAGGCCAGGGCGTGGTGAGGCTAGTTCTTCGAGAGCTCAGGAGGGTGCTGGGATGGGTGATACCCAGTATAGGAGGCTTTTACGGCGGATGGATGCCATGTATGAGACGCAGAGCGGGTTTGCTCAGGAGCTCACCCTTGCGTTAGGGACTGCTTTTCGAGGCCTTGGAGCTGATATCCAGTGGCCAGTTTTTGGTGAGGACTCTGCATACCCGCCGCCTGATACTCCACCCACTGAGGGTGATGATGATGATGACTCCGAGTAGGTATACCCTGTGTTCCTTTCTACTACCTTCAATGGGGACAGTGAAGATTTTAAGTTTGGGGGTGGTAGTTAAGGAATATTTTGTGTGTGTCATATAGTTGCATATTCATGATAGTTAGTTCATATAGTTGCATAATTTTTGCCATATAGTTTTTTATATATAGCTTTATTTGTTTGTCATATCATATAGCTCATGCATATACCATGATCCCTTTTGCAATGATTTATCGACTGAATTGTGATATTGATGCGAGTGTAGTGATAGCATTAAAGTGATATTAAGTTGTGTAGGTTGATATGCATGCTAGAAGCTCTTGTATTGTCACTAAGTCTTAGAGAATGCTGAAGGACTAGATTGTTGTTATGATCTGATTATTTTCGAGGATAATCTATTTATTATGCTTAGAATTTGATAATAGGTTCTTAGTGGTAAAGGCATGAAAAAGGAAAAAATAAATGGAGTAAAAATGGAATTTGTTGCTAGTTGTGGCTAGGCGTCAAATGGCTAGTAGCCGGCTCACATGTTATGCGAGTAGTCTAGGGTTGAGCAAGATGGAGTGAAACGCACTTGCTCAGAATTAAAAAAAAAAAAAATTGCATAATTGATCAAGAGTGGGCTCTTTGGTATTCGAGTTATTAAGTTCTTAGGGGACTTTGTGCCTAGTGACCTAAGGCTTTTAGAGTCTGGGATCCGCTAACCTAACACTCATTACATGGATACCATTGTATAAGTCTTTTGTGGACCTCACTCATTGCACGGTCAAATAAGCATTTGCGTTGTAAATAAAAAGCACGATTCCGTAGTAAGCTCCAAAGTTCTTGTAGTGTTGTATATCACTTTGTGCCTAGAATTTTTATTCTTTGTATAATCGTAGGATTGCCTTGAGGATAGTCTAGTCATAGTAATTGGTCTAGTTCCGAAGCATATCTGTTAAGCATTCGCACACACCACGTTTCTGGCGGTATGTCCGTTTGCATGAGTTTCTTGATCTTTAGTGTCTAACTGCATTCGTTGAGACGTGGCAATTTGGTTGGTTAATTGTAGTAAGGGGGATCATTGCACTTTCATATAGATTGCATTCGTGCATATTTTTATTTGTTTTTGAGTCTGTGACGCTTGAGGACAAGCATCGATTTAAGTTTGGGGGTGTGATAAGTGGCATTTTATACCACTTAGAACGTCTTAAAAGGGCTTAAATTGGTGTCTTGGAATCAAGTATTTTGTGTATTTGATGTGTTTTTCTAGTGTTTATGCATTTCAGGGTATTAGTTGCATTTCGGAGGAGGAATCATCAAGAATAAGCCTTGGCATGTGTTCGCCATGATGAGAGGAAAAGAACGGGCAGATTACGGCGAAGTAACGGAGCAAACCTGGAAATTTTCCAGTGGGGTCCTGCGCGCCCGCGCAGCAATGCTGAGCAGCCGCGCAGCAGCCTTGCGCGCCCGCGCAGAAATGCTGAGCGGCCGCGCAGGGTCGGGGAAAATAATATATTGTTTTAGACTTCTACTTCTGTTTGGCTTCCAACTTCTATGTAATCTGAGTTTTATGAGACTATTATATAAGTAGATTTGAGACATTTTTCACAGAGAATTAAGAGGGGATTATGTTTTAGATTGTGTTTTGCAAGAAGCGAAGGAGATAAGGAAGAAGACCGATTTAGCACACAGCAACGAAGAGGAAGCATATATTCTTGTGAATCTTGTTTCGTTGTAACGTTGGATGCTAGTTTTCTTGCTTTGACTTATTTACTCTTGTGACGTACTCTGTTTTAATATAATTAGTTTAGTTGTTATTTTCTTGTGTTCGTTTATCATGATTTCATATGAACCCATGATGGCGATAAGTTCTATTATGGGCTAATCGTGATCATGGGGTTGCAACGGATTTATTATGGAATTCTTTAGTTAAGTGTTTAATACTTTAGTGTGTGATGATTGCATGGTATCTAGTATTGGTTGTGCGTATTCGTCTTATGTGCGTCGCGAACATATAAGATAGGGTGTTAATCTCTTGTGAAGCGACGGTGGATCTTGAGATTTAGAACTTGCCATGCTAGCATAGGTTCATGTACGTTGTGCATGATTAGTGGGTAACTCTAACAGTTTTATTTGCCCTATGTAATCAAAAGGAATAACTTGTGCTTAAATCGTTGTGTTGTCAATTTCTGTAGACATATAGGAACTCAACATAATTGATGACTATTCAATTTCTATCTTAATTATGGATGTTTGGTAGAATGGTATTAGTACAATGAAAGTTGGCTTTTATCAGTTTTGTGTTATTCGATTAATATCATCACTGTCACATGCTAAAGGTAATAACAATGGTTATAGAAGGAAGTAATAATGAAGTTGTGATCTCATGAGTGTTTTATTATTGATAAATTGAAGTGTTAGTTAAGTGGTTAATTAAGTAGTTAATTATAGTTAATATTTAATCAACAATTTTAAGTGATATTATCTTAACATTGAGAAGTAATCATACATTGGTGAGTGAGTTAAATTAGACAATAAATTAGTCTGAGTCTCTGAGGGAACGAACTAGAAAGTATTCTATATTACTTGCGAACGCGTATACTTGCGTGAATATTAGTGCGTGATTTCGACCTAACACAATTGCTCACTTCAGACATGGGGAACCAGGACTATCAAGCTATACTGTTATGCTTCATTGAAGAGGTTGAACAATAGAAGGAGAAGATAGTAGATGAGGCTGAAGAGGATGGCGATGTAGATGCCTGGTTGTCTGATGACCATATGGCAAAAATGGATGAAGTTTGGGTTAAATTCAGGAGGGAGTACATAACTATCATGGGAAGCAATGCTAAATCTCTCACTCCTCCTGAAGTCTATGAGGCCATCATGGATGTGCACAAAGCTCAACTCAAGGCTTTCCATCTCTTTGGAAAGGCCCTTGAAGTAAAATTGACTGGACATGAAGATAAAATCAGGAAGCTGATCAATGAAAAGATGGATGACATTGTGCCTTATCAAAAGGACATCAAGGATAAATTCCAGTTTTTCACTGAGCAAATGTCAAGGATGAATCTGGCCTCCATAGAGAAGGAAGTGTCAAATATGAAGAGTTCTTTCAAGGCCCTGTTTGATCAAGTTCAAGCTCATATCACAAATTCAAATGATACCAGGGTCAAGCTAAATCAAATGCATACTACTAGGTATGAGCCTTCATTTCTTCTCATGGAGGGTGTCAGAAAAGCTGTTGATGAACACTTTGGGTCCTTCTCAACCAAAACCTCTACTCCTCAAATAAAAGAACTTCAAGATCAAATTTCTTCAATTCAAGCTTCCAACTCAAATTTATCTTCACAAGTCAGAGCTCTAACCACATTGGTTGAGAGTCAACAACATGATATTCAGGCCCTAGTGGAGTCCCATAAGTATTTACAAATGCAGAATACAGTTGTTTTGGGAGCCATTATGGGAAAACTCAACATACCACTGCCAGCATTGTCTGAAGATGTAAGACCTGAGATTCCCACTCCCCTACTCATGCCTGTTACCAAGACTAAGGGGGAGATAGATGTAAGGCTAGCACAATCAAAACTCAAAAGTTAAGTACAAGGTCTAGAACAAGAGAGGCTCCTTATGGCTGCCCAAGGTCCAGGAATGACACAAGAGTTTGACAATTTGCTCACTGGACTAAGGAACTCTCTCAACAACAACTTCTTCACTTACAAAAAGACCTTGGAAAAGACTATCAATTACATCAGGGTGCTGCAGATCCCAGTGAAAGACCAGTTTTT
Organism: Apium graveolens; assembly: GCF_009905375.1. NCBI lineage: Eukaryota > Viridiplantae > Streptophyta > Magnoliopsida > Apiales > Apiaceae > Apium > Apium graveolens. Next base: position 4,599 of record NW_027419361.1, read on the forward strand.
GGAGAAAAGGATAGTGATCAATCTTAATGATTCTGGTGTAGACAGATGTATGCAAGTCAATTTCAATTATCTAATTTCTAGAAGAGCATCTGAGGTGGATATTTTGATTAACAAGGTCAGGATAATCACCAATGAAGAGAAAATTCTACTAGCAGAGTTAAAGAAGGCTCAAGAAGCTGCATTCCCAGAAGCCTATCTACATCCAAGCAAAGGGGTGCACTATATCTGCTCTACAACCAAGCAACTGAAACATTTCCAAGTACCTAAAAACTGTGTCATGGCTAACAGAAGACTGATAATGGTGCTTGATTCTGAGCTGAAAAGTAAGAAATTGAAGACTAGTGAAGATGAAACTATGATCAAGATTCTGAGGAGATACATTGATAACCCTTAATCCAATTTGCCTAAAACTCAAATCAACACAGATGACTTGGGTGATGATGAGCAGAAGAAAGATGGTCAAAACCCTTGTGGCTCAAACTCAAGTCAATCTAGCAAGGCAATTGGTGGAAAAAGTGATAGTGAGAAAGAGAAGGAGAAGAAAAGTGGATCTGAGACTCAAAGGAGGGGTGGAAGGAGACAAAGACAAAAGAATGATACCTCACAACCCCTCCAAGCCCTAAATATCCAAATACCAATTGCTAAAAATTCACATTCAACCTCATCAAAAACTATTCATCCTCAAACCTTTAAGTCTAAATATTTCTACAAGCTCACTGCAAACTCTCTCATCAAAACTCAAATCACTCACAGCCATACTTCTCTGAAAAGACTCAAAATTGTACCTTCATTCAAGCCACCCCATAAAACACACTTCAAAATAGTTGGAATAGGTCCAAAAGAAGCCAAGGTCAAGAGAAGACTCAGAAGACAAAGAAGAAGACAACTGATAGCTGAGTTTCTCAATGATCATGGATTTGGTGAAAAGGACATCTGGAACAGATATGATCAAGATGATTTCCAACCTCTAAATGTTGTAGATTCAGATAAAGACTACTTCCAACAGCTAGCTGAAAGAATTGTTAGAATTTGGGTTGTTAACATCAAAGAAGTTAGAATCTACTACAGTGATGGGTCCTTTGAACAGATTGGAAATAGATTAATGGATTCTCTCTCAATTGTTGAACTAAAAAGGGTGATAAGCTTGATGAATGGTAAAGATTCAGCCACTAAGGCATGGAGAACAGTATTTGCAGTGTTTGTAGTTAACAGAGAGGATATGAGAGATGAACATAGAGCTTTGCTAGCTGAAAAGAGGAGAAAGTATGAGCATGACATTGATGAGTATATTAGAAGATCAGAAGAGTTGAAGACAGCAGGCAAGAGCAGAATATCAAAGGATGGAAAATTTCTGAATGTAAAAGCTGGCTCTTTGTCAAGATATAGGATAGGGATGTTAGCTAGTTATCCTAAGCCAGATTTGCTAAAACTAATAGAGACTCTAACTGACACCCCCATCCTAGAAGAATTGGAAATACTTGTACAGATTAAGAACATAATTGAGAAAGGATCAGAAAGCTCAGTCTTTACTTAATTATTGTAAACTGTCAAATGTTCAATGTACAAGTGTTGTATCATCTTTTGTATTAATTTATTTTTATTCTTTAACTTGGGGTTAGTCTTGTTAACAGGCATGAATTTGTGATAAGCAATCTTCTCATAAATTGGGGGAGATTGTTGTGCAAGACATGCATGTATCATAACAAGACTAAGTCATATTGAAAACCCTAAGATTAGTTGTATTGTAACCTTAATCTGTAATTTATACTTGTAATACTTAATGTCTGTAAAATGTAAATGGAGCAGACTGGAGCATTTTTCCTTAAAAAGTGTCAAGCCTAAGAATTCTATCTGGAAGAAGATCAGGAAGGTCATGCCTCAGAAGAATTATGAAGAAGCTTGGAGTTGAATAATTCTGTTTGGTGAAAAACATTCTAAGTCAAGATATCTACAAGTCACAGAATTAGTGTTATAGAGAAGTCATTCGAGAACTCAGAAAGACCTATCGAGAACTCAGGAATTGTCTATCGAGAACTCAGGAAATGCTATTGGAGATATTGATAAGTCAGATACCCATTCGAGAACTCAGAGATATCGACAAGTATACATTCATTAGAGAACTCTGAGTTATCGATAAGCCAAAATCCATTAGAGAACTCTGAGTTATCGATAAACCAAAATTCACTAGAGAACTCAGAGTTGTCGATAAGTCAAGTCAACAATGAAGTTTCAGAGATATCGACAAGCCAACATGCCTATCGAGATGTCGAGTTCTCTACAGCTTAATTGGAGATCTCGAAGTGAAGAAATTTCTCTAAGTACAGAATTGCAGAACAGTTCAATATCCAAGGTTGCAAATCAACAAACAATTCACACAGCTGAATTGACAAGTCTACAAAAAGCAGCTTGAGAGATGTGCAAGATTAATGGTGAACATTAACTGAAAAAGGAGGATCAACCAATACACAGTGGATGAAGATATGCTAGTCTAGATATGGAAATCTCACTTTTCCTTTAAATAGAAGTGAATAATGACAGGTTAGAAAAGTGATTAGCACTTCTTATTGTTCACTGTGTAAACCAAAGTTAACTATCATATAAAGTTAACTGAGGTCCTTTGTTTGAGATAGGACTGAATAGATTAGAAATTGTATTATCTCTCAAGAAAAAAGCTAAGTTCTAAACCAATAACTCAGATATTTTGTAGCAAAACACTGCTTGATTTTTAATATAAAATTAAGTGAGTTTTGAAGATCTTTGTTTTACATATTTGCATTGTTATTTATGTTTAACATCTATTTTACAAAATCATTGATAACAACCAACTGCTAAACCCAAAGTCGATCAAAAAGTAAACATTTAAGCCAAAACACATTCACCCCCTCTATGTGTTGTATTCATATCTAACAATATGATAATATTATATATATATGTATAAATATATATTATATTATATTATATTATATATCAACGGTTCGTTTTTTCGGTTCGGTTATAAGTATCAAACCGTAACCGTTACCAAACCGTTATATCAGTTCGGTTCGGTTACGGTTTTTTCGGTTTTTTTCGGTTTGGTTTTTCGATTTTTTGGTTCGGTTTCGATTTTTCGGTTTTTTTTTGCTCACCCCTAATACTGGGTATGAAATATCTTCATCATAAGTATTATTACAGGCCATCCTTTCTTCTTCACTATATACATAGTGGCTAGAGATGTCGTATGCATATCATCATTCTTTGTCACTGGCATTGTCCACATCATCGTTTTCACTTGCCTCTCTGGTTTGTTCTTCCATAGCTGTAGTAGATTTTCCCTTTTTCTTCTTTGTGTCCTTCCCACCATCAGTTTTATTTTTCATACTCTTCTTTTATCTTTCATGCTTGAATACACATCCTCGTTATGTTGTCCATGTTAGAAGAATCAGAATGGAAGCTACAATCACTCATCTCATCATGTTCCTTCTCTAAAATGTAGTCATCATCTTCATTGTCACCATCACTCTCTATATTACCCTCACCTCTACTTGTTTTATCAAAAACATCACTTTCCTCTTTAAACATTTTTTCAAGAAGTACCATATTCCCTATGTTGTCATCAGTAGTAGGTTCTACAAATTACATGTTCACATCCTGTGATGGTGCAAACTCTTGAGTACGTTTCTCATCAACATATAAAGTTGTTATTACTTGACAAGTCTCTGCATAGACATATATATATTAATCTATCACCAAGAATCAACTCACACATCTCCACAATGTCATCATCAGTTTCCAATGACCACAAACTGATGGGTTTTTAGCACATAAACGCAGCGAAAATGTAAATTTAATCTTAAAACAACTGAAACCCTCCGCAGGATCCATGCGAAAAATAATATTTAATTCGTAGTTCAGTATGTTTACCTTAAGAAGCTTTACGTTAATGGAAAGATGGAGGTCTTTAATGGCGATCCAAAAACGATGAACGGAGATCCTTAGCAGCTGCTCCTCAAGTGTGAAGCACTCCACCGGTATCCACCAAAAAAACGATGTAATGAAGGAGGAGGAGATGGAGCGAATTAGGGTTTTGTAAATCTTTTTGGTTGAGGCAAAAATAGGGTCTATAATAGTATATTTATAGGCAAAATTTTCAGCTGAAAATTTTCCCTTAAAATATTATTATTATTAACCCTTTATTATTCTCATTAATAATTAAAACACCTTTTAATTATTAATCCTTTTTCTAAACACTTTAGAAATAATTCTCTCTCTTGATTTAATTTCCAAAAATTAAATTCTTAATTAATAATATTAAGAACCTTTTCTTAATTAATTTATAATTAATTAAATCTCATTTAATCAATTATTAAATTTGGCAATTATTTATTTATTTCATAAATAAATAATTATCAGTCATTATTAATTAATTCCTCCACCATTAAATCATTATCTTTTATGGTGTGACCCTGTAGGTTCAATATTAAGTCGGTAGTAGAAATAAATAATAATAAAACTATTTTATCATTATTTATATAAATTCTCTAATTTATTAAATATGATTAATTATTTAATCATATTTATTCTACATCTTGAGGGGTACTTCTCAGCATATCGCGACTATCCGGATAATACGAATTCACTACTTAGAATACCAAGAACCTATTCAGTGAGTAGTTACCGTACAATTAATTCCTTCTACCCTGCAATGTCACGATTAAATACAAGGCATGGAACTTATGTCAAGCCTATCTTATTTAATCACTTGCTTTCCCATTCACTATGATTAGTTCTATTTAATGTAAATTAGAAACTCCTTTATAATTTCATTCACTCTGGCCAGAGATTCCTGAACTAACATAAGTGGATCAGCATTGAACATTCTCTTCCTACACTGGAAGGGGTAGATCCTTTATTGATCATACACTATCTTCGTGTACAAATTCCTATACCCAGTAGAGCCCTTATAATTGTCCTTTGAGACTAAGAACTAAACCAAAGCATAGTTCAGTGTACACAAGATGACTATGATGACCTCAAGTCTAAGGATACTTGTACAACTATCACTATGTGAACAACTGCTGACATGTGAGTGAACTCCATCAGTTGTTCAGCTGTGTGAGTCATGTTCAGTGAACTTATTCTATAATAAGCACCTACATACTAGCTATAGTGTCACCAAACAAATATCTATGAGAACAGACATCCTTCATAATGAAGCAAGTATAGTATGTACCGATCTTTGCGGATTATTAATTACCAGTTAATAATCCTACGACCAGGAACTATTTAAGTTTAGAGTTATCATCTTTTAGGTCTCATTATTATGATCTCATCATAATCCATAAAAAGCTTTACTCTAAACTGTGGTATATCTTATTTAAACATTTAAATAGATAGAGCCCGCAATAAAAACAAAATAAGTCTTTTATTAATATCAATGAAATCAAAACAGATTACATAAAAGTTATTCCTAAATCCTCATATATGATTGGACTTAGGACATATCTCTTTCAATCTCCCACTTGTACTAAAGCCAATCACTCTGGTATCTAATACCCATCTTGTCTTTATGACGATCAAAGTGACTCTGAGAAAGTGGCTTTGTGAGTGGGTCTGCTACGTTATTATGTGTGTCAACTCTCTCGACGTTGACATCTCCTCTATTTTCAACTCAGATTCACCACCAAAAACAAGAAAAATGTCCTGAGTCATTCGCAAGTACTTAAGGATGTTTTTCACTGCTTTCCAGTGGTCTTCACCTGGATTGGACTGATATATGCTCGTCACACTAATTGAATAAGCAACATCATGCCTTGTACACAACATCGCGTACATGATAAATCTTATTGCTGAAGCATAAGGAATCTTACTCATACGCTCTCTTTCCTCAGGTATCTTAGGAGACATTTTTTCGGAAAGGGACACTCCATGGCTCATCGGTATGAGACCTCTTTTGGAGTTTTCCATGCTAAACCTTTTAAGCACTTTCTGGATGTATGTAACCTGGGTAAGACCTATCATTCTTCTAGATCTATCTCTATTGATCTTCATACCGAGAATGTAGGATGCTTCTCCCAAGTCCTTCATGGTGAAGTTCTTTGATAGCCATACTTTGACTGATTGTAACATCGGTATATCATTTCCTATAAGAAATATGTCATCCACATACAATACAAGGAATGTTACCGCGCTCCAACTAACCTTCTTGTAGACACATGGTTCATCTATGTTTTTGATAAAACCAAACTCTTTGATTGTCTCATCAAAACGGATGTTCCATCTACGTGAAGCTTGCCTTAAACCATATATGGTTCGCAGCAGCTTACACACTAGGTGTTCATTTCCCTTGGAAAGAAAACCCTCTGGCTGTGTCATATACACTTCCTCCTCAAGTTCCCCATTGAGGAAGGCCATTTTCACGTCCATTTGCCAGATCTCATAGTCGTAGTAAGCAGCAATCGCAAGCAAAATCCGAATTAATTTTAACAGGGCTACAGGCGAAAAAGTTTCATCAAAGTCAATCCCTTGCCTTTGTTTGAATCCTTTTTCCACGAGCCTGGCCTTATAGGTCTCCACCTGGCCATCTGCTCCAATTTTTCTCTTGTATACCCACTTGCACCCAATAGGCTTAACACCTTCAGGCGCCTCAACCAGAGTCCATACTTGGTTGGTATACATAGATTCCATTTCGGATTTCATGGCACTATGCCATTTCTCTGAGTCAATACTACTCATAGCCTCATTATAGGTCACAGGGTCGTCATCATCAATTATTGATAACTCATTGTCATTCTTAATGACAAGGCCATAATACCTCTCAGGTTGGCGAGACACTCTCCCTGTCCTACGAATGGGCTGTTCCACAGAAGGTTTTTCAATCTGAACAGGTGTTTCCACTTGATCCGTAGTAGTTTGTGCTTCTTGAACTTCATCAAGTTCAATTTTGCTCCCACTATTTCCTTCAATGATAAACTCCTTTTCCAAGAAGGTAGCATATCTGGAGACAAACACCCGATGATCGGTGTAAAAGTAATACCCCAAAGTCTCTTTAGGATATCCCACAAAATTACATTTTACGGATCGAGATTCCAGCTTATCTGGGTCAACATTCTTGACATAAGCTGGACATCCCCAAATCTTAACATGTTTAAGACTCAGTTTCCTTTCTTTCCATATCTCATATGGTGTTTGAGGAACAGATTTGGAAGGCACCTTATTCAGTAAATATGCTGAGGTTTCCAATGCATAACCTCATAGGAATACTGGAAGATTCGCATAACTCATCATGGACCGAACCATGTCTAAAAAGTTCGATTTCTCCTTTCAGATACCCCATTCAACTGTGGAGTATATGGAGGAGTCCACTGGGAGGCTATACCACTTTCTTTGAGATAATCTAGAAACTCTCCATTCAAGTATTCACCACCTCGATCTGATCGAAGAGTTATAATACTGTGTTTGGTTTGTTTCTCCACTTCATGTTCAAATTCTTTGAACTTTTCAAAGGCTTTAGACTTATGTTTCATCAAATACACATATCTGAATCTAGATCTATCATCTATGAAAGTAATGAAGTATGAAAATCCACCCATGGCTTGCGTAGACATTGGTCCATATACATCTGTGTGTACCAATCCTAGCAAATCTGCAGCCCTCTCTCCATGTCCACTAAATGGAGATTTGGTCATTTTACCCAATAGACAAGACTCACATGTAGGATATGATTCAAAATCAAAGGGGTCAAGTAACCCTTCCTTATGTAATGTCCGCAGTCTATTTTCACTAATATGACTTAGCCTACAGTGCCATAAATAGGTCAGATTTTCATCATCTCGTTTTCTTTTATTAGTTTGTTCAATCTGAAGTAAATCATACTCTACGTCACATACATACAGACCATTATTTATAATACCACGTCCATAAAGAACATTATCTCTAAGGATAAAACATTCATTATTCTTAATAATAAATGAAAAACCATCCAAATCCAACATAGGGATAGAAATAATATTCCTCACAATAGAGGGAACGTAATAACAATTATTCAGAATAATAGTCTTGCCCGTAGGCATATGTAAACTAAATGATCCTACAGATATGGCGGCAACCCTTGCTCCATTGCCCATACGTAGAATCACCTCATCTTTTTCAAGAGTCCTACTTCCCTTTAGTCCTTGCAACGAATTGCAAATATGAGAATCACAGGCGGTATCTAATACCCAAGTAGAAATTTGACCTAGTGACATATTAACTTCGATCATGAACATGCCTGAATCAGAAGCGGTAGTCTTACTACCCTTCTTCTTCTTCAATTCTGCAAGGTAAACCTTGCAGTTCCTCTTCCAGTGCCCCAACTTGTTACAGTGAAAACAAACAGAAGCATCTAGTATGCTCCAGAGTGATAATGCAGAAGACATGACAAATATAGTAAATCTGTAAATGATAAACACATAACAACACTTAGCAAATATTCAATTTCATTTCAAAACACTATATGAATCGGGTCTTTATTCATAAGTGTCTCCCACTAGTTTATCTAATTTTTTTAACCCCCTAAGTGAGAATTAAGCATTCATAATGCTAGTGGGAATAGGGATCCTACATTCCATCACACAACCTCGGCTGTGGCACGAAACGTCATGTGATGTTCAATAGGCAGACAACTCTTGTCAATTACATCGTATGTTATTCCCTAATATAAGTTTAGCCTCTTGAATAATTGAGTCACGACTGTGGCACGACAAACTCAATATTCTAAGTCATGTCTAACCCAATATTTTGTACAATTGAATCAGTCTCCAACGGCCCACGGCTGTAGCACGTACCGACCTTTAGATTCTAATTCAATGTACACATCTCTATGTAATAGACAAGTATTTCTTATTTCGAAATCAAAGCCCTCGGCTGTAGCACGAAACGACAATGATTTAAAAAATAAGAACCACTTTCTACCATGTTGGAAGGCTATGACCGACACAAGCCCGTTGTGTCATTGGCCAATTACTACTTGATATTATTTAATTTTAGAGGGATTATATTACGTTACAATCATAATCATATTATAAAGAGATTCTTCCTTTTAAATTAAATATTTCAAATCGATAATCAGATGATTCCCAGATCGGGTGGAGAATTGTCAAGAGGCGTCGCTTAATAACCCTTTTCTTACAGATAGAAATTTGTTGTTGACAGAATCATCCTTTCTCTCAATATTGAAAATTCATATTCAATTACGTATTTCATAAACACAAGAATCTCATGATCGTATTTATAATATTTATTGTTAAGGCAAGAAACGATTCCTATTCTAGATTTTCTAGAGCACGCCTTATATTGATTTAAGTTCACCTAAATCTATCATCGCATGGTAAACATAGGCATATATCTCATATATAAAATTAAATAAATAAGTAAATGTAAAGTGTAATAAAGTAAATGTGTTTGGTTATGGCCCCATCCTATGTGATCTTTATCAAGCTCATGATAAAGATCAAGGTCAATCTACTATGGTGATGGAAATAAATACAACTACTTATTACATAAGTCTTCTTGTATAGCTCGTCTTTTTCTTTGTATCACCTCCATTGGATAGCCTTAGTGAGTCTTCAATTACATTACATGATTGAAAGTAAAACTAATATAATGAACTTACAAGAATAACTCGAGTTACATTCGAGATTTATGATTACAAAGTGACGACATGCAAGTCGTATTTAAAACCAAAACCATTACATTAAGGTCGAAAGGCCATAACCATCCACCATGCTCATACAACTCATAAAAGCATGTTAAAACACATAATCTGATCTTAACATATCATATTATCCATGATCTAATCATAAAAAGAAAATATGACAAAAATCAGAAAAATTAGAATCAAATCAGAAAAATAAGAATCACTGTTTACAGGCAGTAAACGACGTCAAACGCCTTACAGACGAGTCGTTGATAGCTTTATCTATCAGTTTTGTTCAGACGTTCGTTTACCTATGGAATAGGGTATTCGTTTGCGTAAATCGGACACCAGACCCAGATTTCAGCAAATCTGCAGCAGCCAATTCAGAATCCGTATCTAATATGATTCTCATAATTATAACAAATATAAATCATGTATATATCAGTATATACCGATTACATAATCATTTTATGATTATACAACTCACATGAATATCATATATTCAAAACCATACATATATAAGCATATTATATCAAAATCAAATCATGGCGAATCACGTACATGCTCATATATCAAAAACAGTTAAACACATAAACGAATTAAAAACTTTTTGCAAGTAGCTCTGATGCCATTGATGGGTTTTTAGCACATAAACGCAGCTAAAACGTAAATTTAATCTTAAAACAACTGAAACCCTCCGCAGGATCCATGCGAAAAATAATATTTAATTCGTAGTTCAGTATGTTTACCTTAAGAAGCTTTACGTTAATGGAAAGATGGAGGTCTTTAATGGCGATCCAAAAACGATGAACGGAGATCCTTAGCAGCTGCTCCTCAAGTGTGAAGCACTCCACCGGTATCCACCAAGAAAACGTTGTAATGAAGGAGGAGGAGATGGAGAGAATTAGGGTTTTGTAAATCTTTTTGGTTGGGCAAAAATAGGGTCTATAATAGTATATTTATAGGCAAAATTTTCAGCTGAAAATTTTCCCATAAAATATTATTATTATTAACCTTTTATTATTCTCATTAATAATTAAAACACCTTCTAATTATTAATCCTTTTTCTAAATACTTTAGAAATAATTCTCTCTCTTGATTTAATTTTCAAAAATTAAATTTTTAATTAATAATATTAAGAACCTTTTCCTAATTAATTTATAATCAATTAAATTTCATTTAATCAATTATTAAATTTACCAATTAATTATTTATTTCATAAATAAATAATTATCAGCCATTATTAATTAATTTCTCCATCATTAAATCATTCTCTTTTATGGTGTGACCCTGTAGGTTCAATATTAAGCTGGTAGTAGAAATAAATAATAATAAAACTATTTTATCATTATTTATATAAATTCTCTAATTCATTAAAATGATTAGTTAATTAATCATATTTATTTTACATCGTGAGGGATACTTCTCAGCATATTCACTGCTTAGAATACCAAGAACCTATTCAGTGAGTAGTTACCGTACAATTAATTCCTTCTACCCTGCAATGTCATGATTAAATACAAGGCATGGAACTTGTGTCAAGTCTATCTTATTTAATCACTTGCTTTCCCATTCACTATGCTTAGTTCTATTTAATTTAAATTAGAAACTCCTTTCTAATTTCATTCACTCTGGCCAGAGATTCCTGAACTAACATAAGTAGATCAGCATTGAACATTCTCTTCCTACACTGAAAGGGGTAGATCCTTTATTGATCATACACTATCTTCGTGTACAAATTCATATACCCAGTAGAGCCCTTATAATTGTCCCTTGAGACTAAGAACTAAACCAAAGCATAGTTCAGTGTACACAAGATGACTATAATGACCTCAAGTCTAAGGACACTTGTACAACTATCACTATGTGAATAACTGCTGACACGTGAGTGAACTCCATCAGTTGTTCAGCTGTGTGAGACATGTTCAATGAACTTATTCTATAATAAGAACCTACATACTAGCTATAGTGTCACCACACAAATGTCTATGAGAACAGACATCCTTCATAATGAAGCAAGCATAGTATGTACCGATCTTTATGGATTATTAATTACCAGTTAGTAATCCTACGACCAGGAACTATTTAAGTTTAGAGTTATCATCTTTTAGGTCTCATTATTATGATCTCATCACAATCCATAAAAAGCTTTACTCTAAACTGTGGTATATCTTATTTAAACATTTAAATAGATAGAGCCCGCAATAAAAACAAAACAAGTCTTTTATTAATATCAATGAAATCAAAACAGATTACATAAAAGTTATTCCTAAATCCCCATACATGATTGGACTTAGAACATATCTCTTTCACAAACCCCTTCCCATGTTAGTCTTAGGCCACTTGTAGTAGAAGGTATGAACTCCTATTTCCCCTTACTCTTTCAACATTAACGTTAATTATATAAGAAACATTGTGTCCACATCAAAACTATCAATGTAATCAATTTGACGACCAATGTAGTCTTTTGGGTTTTGTTTGAAGCGACTACTATGCTGTAATTTAATGGCAAACAAGTCTTGATAATATGCAAACATAATTTTAATTTTTACAACTTTGATAAACTTAAACGCTAGTCTAAGAACAAGGGCAAAAAATAACATAAATCCTAAAACAAGAAAGCCACTTTCACTGATAATACACTTGAATATACATATTCCGGACATAATAAAACACAAGGGACCACATGATGAATACTTTATTGCTTTGTTCGTCAAAAACTAAGGACCACACATGCATATTTAATTCATCTGTGAAGATAAGATATTCGACAAAAATTAACTTTACAACATTATATTCCATTACATCAAACCTAATTTATTATATTTATCATCATCGTATACATAAATCACAACGAATCGATTTAACAATAATCACAAACCCTAGATTAAGAACAGAACATTTACCTCCAAAATCTAGGCACTCTTGAGGATGGTCTACTTCTTTGTCCTTCCGATCTCTTAGCATCCATACCATTGCAGTGGTCAGAAGTCAGTTTGAGCGGGAGAAATGGTTTCTCTTCCCTTGTGATATATGAGGAGAGAAATGAAACTAAAATATAATTTTAAAGTAAAGAGTAAAGTAACCTTCGTCCCATGAAAAGACCACTATACCCTTGAAAAAATTAACAGGGTTACACGAACTTGACGATAACACGCACTTTACAAGTTTTTTCGAACTGCAGTATAGCCCATGCTAGTTTTTGAAGGTGGTTATCTCAAGTGGTCTGACAGCCAAAATGTAGGTACACAAAGTGCACTTTACTCAAATTTTAAACATCGAATGATTATACGGGCTCCTAATCTATATGTAATTTCGCCCCTCACCGTACAATATTTCATTAAAATCATATTTAGCCAAATATTGCTTATATTGTTGAAAAGGTGAAACATGTTATATTTTTTCGTAAACTATTAAGTTGATCGTAAATAAATCGAATCAAAGTATCGGAAGTTTGTATAATTCAAAAACAAAATTTAACTAGCAAACTTTCTTGTTCCCGTTTCTCAATCTTAAAAAGTCAAACTTTAATTATGATATTTTATATAGTTTTCAAGTCAAATGAAGAGTTTATAATATAATGTAGGTGTATTAAAGAGAAAGAAATTCACACCGGCACAAAAAAAATACATGAGACCGGCGTTACTAAAACGTATGATATAAAACGAATGACATTTAATATTCAGCGACAAAGAAAAGTGGACACAAACACAAGGTGAGAGAGTTTAGGTCCAAAAATTCAATTTTTGATCACCAATTATTCCAACCCCTGATTCAAATTTCTGACGAACTCCAACAGCGTGATCCAACTTTTGACAGAGATTATCTTTTACATATTATAATACATAAATATTATATTAAACTCCTTATTTTTAAATTTAATATTTAACCATTATCAACTATTTATATTATATTTGATATATCATTTTATCAAAGACAAAAGTTTTTAATATACGTAAAAATAATTTACAATATATGCTTAATTAATCAAAAACACATTCATTTCATTAATTAAGATATAAAATATCATTAACATTCATTGATTAATCATAAATCAATTTTAAATCTAACAAACTAAAATATACTAATAAGAGAATTATTATTTTATATTAAATTATATTTGGATCAATGGACAATATTGAACCAAATTTGGATCACCATTTGTATCATTGTTGAAGGAGAATTTAAGGTAATTTGCCCCAAATTTGGATTTTTGAATCATTGCTGGAGATGCCCTTAAGCAACTCAATTCAAATTTCAAACACAATAATTTCTCCCCACAAGGGGCAAGCAAGAGCCACAATCAACTTCCCGTGTATGTAGTCTGAACACCTCACGAGTCATGAGACATAAACGCAATGTACCCAGACATGTGTACTTGTAAACTTCCACTCTCCCTTTCCATATGGTTGGTATAGGCGTATACGGTGTTGTGGCTGAAATTTTGGCTAGCAGGACATGACGACTTGAGAGCTCAATAACACAGGTGAAGACGTGAGTATTAGTACATGCCATGAAGACTTGACAGCAGATTAATGGACGTGAACACTTGATATTGACATGAAGACGTTGACATGAATGGGAACAAGCAGACGGGACGAAGTCTACAACAACCCTGAAATTTAGGATATAGGTTAACGAGATTACCTATTCTATAGCAACTACCGATGATCAATGCAAGAAAAATGAAGTTAATATTGGCTGATATGAAGAGATATGACGGAAAAGAATCACAAACACAAGGAGCATATATATATATATAAATATATATATATGCATAATACATAACACAGATATTATCTTATCATCTCCACCTAAAAAACTCTCTCTATACTCATCCAATACAATGCCTATACACAAGATGATTATCAACTGGAAAGTGACTCCAGTCAGCTATAAATACGTGCAAAAATGAAGTAAAAAAGAGGACCAACTGATGAGTATTATACACTTCTTCCACACCAAGAACACTATATGCACTCACCCAAATCGAACTCGTCCAAACTGCAAGCTCGAAGAAGAAGCTTTTCACTCCACTTTTTTACTATATCATTGATTGTAATCACTTTTAATCATCTCAAGAATATTATAATGAAAATATTACGGTTAGGTATCGTTCCACCCGCGATTCTACCCTTTCACGGGGTTTTTCAAGTCACCACTTGTTTGTGTCGACTAGTTTTATCGTTTTTGTTCTTACTTTTTTGTTTTAATCAATTAAACGCTAAATCGTATTAGACTTAACTATTAACCCGCAAATATTGGTAAAAGGAATTGGCGTCATCTGTGGGGAATTAGCTAAAAGTCTATTCGGTTTTCAACGATGGTTAACCATAATTAATATAAAGACACTTCAAATCAAGGAAATAACGTGATGATGAACAGAAAGATTATATTAGCTCTCAAAAAGTTACAATGTGACGTGAAAGCTCCACGATCAGAGAAAAAGGCACGCAAGGTGAAGATATCATCAGAGTTAAACAACAATTTGTAACACATACAGGTTTCGAACAAGAGGCATATCGTCAATACTCGTACAAATCAAGACGAAACCGAGACGTTATCCTTGCTATATGAAAATAGAAGGAAGACGTAAAGTAAACAATTCGAGAAACAACGATTTGCAACACATACAGGTTACAAACAAGAAGCATATCATCAATACTCGTACAAATCAAGTCGAAAACCCAGACGTAATCCTTGCTATAGGAAAATTGAAGGCAGACGTAAAGTAAACAATTCGAGAACCAAATGTTGAGAATAGAACTAAGTGCAATCAAATCAAACGAAAAGGTTCTCTACAACGCATGATGCCAACCATTGTGAGACTAGATACGATTACATATTAGAGGATAACAACCTGAGAACAAATGATATCCGGTGGGTAAACTAAGTACAACAACAAGCTGATATTGAATACATGAGCAACGTAGGACAACCACAGTATTATGAAATGATTTATGACCGAAATGCAAATCGTGACAAGTCAAACACAATGTCAAGACAAGGAGTTTTCAAATCACAGGGGCATGTTCCATTCTATGTCGAACGAGAACTGCAATAGAGGGAATATGATACAAACGATTCGTGATGCTTTAAAGCTCTTAGAAAAAGGCAAGACCTATAAGCTACTTTGATTTGCATGAGACATCACATCTGATTGATGCATTCAGTCTGTAGTATGCAAGTAGTATACAACTTGAGAAGACGAAGCACTACATTATGATCAGGAGATACCTATCATCGACTTCGATAATTTTGAGCTATAAGTGGATGGTTATACGAATAGAAAATAACGACAAAGTGATAAAGAAAAAGAACGATATTAACATGAAAACACGCATTAAACAACGAGGCATCGTAGCTGTAAAATCACACTAACGTCTACCTTTGACAATTCACAAATTGAACAAAAAGAGAAGATGGACAGATTGCTCAAATTCCAGGCGTGCTAAAGGTTTTGAAAAGACGACACCTCCAAACTTCACTGATTCACCATTCGTAGAAGACATCACCTTGGAAAACGTATTGAGGAGTTTCTATGTGGCAAATATGAAGAGATTCTGTATTTATGAAAAAGCTATGACATTTATCAGATTCGAAGAAAATTGGACATAAAGATTATGACAACAACCATCATTCTAATGAGAAGTCTACAACACATAAGTCAAGAGACTACAAACCCTACTTCAGGGGCAAATGAGAATAAAAAACGCAAGTTCTACATAGGCAACATAGTGTGACAACATCTAAAGATGGATATATCCAAATACATCGGATTATATCGACATGATTATCAATATAACGGCTAAGCATAGTCGTTGACACTTCCGAAAATATCCAACGGATCCAATCTAATTCGGCTACAAACCTGTGAACAAAAAGAAGGCAACAACCACATCATAGAAGGATGCAACAAACACGAAGAGTTACCATGTCTTTTATTGACAACATGAACTATTGGAACACGGTTGATCACGTCCAATACTTCACAGAAACTTTTAAAACAACTGTGACTAAAAGGGGATATTGGTAAATATTTTGATGTTAGTACAAATTTACACCATGTTCTTCTTCTTCTTCTTTTATGGAAGACTTACGCTATGTTCTAGAATCAAAGAAGAAAATGTAAAATAAATTATTTTCTTTTCTTTAAATAATTCATAAAAGTAAAATTATAATTTTGGAGATAAATATTAGATAATTTTTTCTTCATATCCTCATAGATCTTTTCTTTACTTCTTAAATTTTTTTTGGAAGAAACCCGAGAAATCAAATTTTCAACTTTAATTTTTCTTCTCTCTCTACAAATGATTATGGAACACAATTTTAATAAAATATTTCAATTTTTTAATGAAAATTTAAAATTTGCAGAAAATCAACTTATTTTTTTGACTCATTGGAAACTTCAACTGAAGTACATTTCTCTTAAAATTCTCTTTCAACCGATGGAGACCGGAGACTGCATTAAAATACAAAATATATTTTATTTTATTTCTCAAAATACAAAACATATTGTATTTTATTTATCAAAATAATTATAATATTTTAATTCAAAGATTCGTCAACATATAGATTTTTTGGTTATTTTAATTTTAATTTTTTTATCAAATATGAGGATACTCATTTGTATCATTTTAATTGATTTACTTTCTCAGAACCAATGTTTTTTTACCTATTTAAGAAGAAAATATTAATTTTAACAAAAATAAAACTTGAAAATTTTCAGAAAACAGTAAAATTTTAACTAATTTTTTTTGGGAATTTGATATATTAAACTAATAAATTCTTATTTGTGGTCATGTATCATGTTTTTGGGTCCAAAACTGCAAATAGAAAACAAATTGTGGAAGCCCGCTCCAAATTAGATCCATGAAAGAGTAAATACCGGGCTTGGAACATGAAAAAATGTTGGACTGGCCCAAGATATAACCCAAAACAAAGAAATAAAATAAATATAAATAAATGAAAAAATACGGATGTATACAGGAGGAGAGTATTCGAGTGTATCGGTTAAAAAAGGGGGTGAAGAGAAAGGAAACCCTAGAATTTGAGAGAGGTGAAAATGTCTGGAACGACGGCGGAGGAAGACAAGAAGCCTGGAACTGATGGTGGTGCCCACATCAATCTTAAGGTTAAGGGTCAGGTATACATTCATTCTTTCCTACATTCTCTTTTCTTATCTATAATTTTGTCTTTGTTTTGTTTGTTTATGCGTACACATTACTTTCATTGTTAATCTTTAGGGCTTTTTAAGCGTACCCTCTTATTTATTGTTTTATTGCGCTCATCTTATTATTTATTACATCTCTTTACCCTCAGATTTTTTTTTTGGTAATTACTCTCGCTTTTGTTTGCGCTGTTAATTTAGATGTATTGTGTTACTTTTTTTTTACATATATGTGTGTATACCTAATTTTTGTGACTTTGAGGCTCCGCTGAAAATTAGTATAATATGGAAATTTATTTTTCGGTAAATGAGATGTGAAAGAAAGTGTGTAATTTGGGAATATTTCTCACTTTTGAAATTGGGGGTTACGAAAGGGGTTTCCTCTTTTTGTAAAATAGGATATTATAGTTGTTAGAGGAGATGACATTGCAAAATGTTTACTATACAGACCGATCATTTAAAAGGTTTCTATTTGAATTTTTGTTAAGTATACAAGCCAATTAATTGTTATTCCATTTTGCGTAATTATTTGATAAGCTAATTTGCAGGTTATTGATTAAGCCTCTGTATGGAATTTCTCAGTCCTCTAGGTAATAGTTGATTGTGGACTAGCTAGGGTTATGCTTTTCTCCTTGTAATTAGTTAGTTGATTGCCTACTTCTGAACTCTCATAAATTTCTTTTGGTTAGCTGTTTTTTTCTGATGAGTGGTCTGACTAACTGACATCAGCTAAATTTGTTCGGATGCATATGTGTTCTTTTATCGTCTTCCATAAGTTACATGATATTGATGGTGGTATGTTTATGTCCTTGTCATGCTTACATGTCTACTAAACAGTCATTGCCTATCCCTTTTTTTATGAATGTTTAATTATTTTTTCCTTCCAATAAATTTGCCTAATATTTGTGTGAAACTCTGGTTTTGTGGTCTACATAATTATACTGGGAGGATGGATCCCGTTCCTCTTGTTAGTTAATGGATTATCCCGAATTTTGTACAGGATGGCAATGAGGTGTTCTTCAGGATCAAGAGAAATACTCAACTGAAGAAACTTATGAATGCATATTGTGATCGGCAGTCTGTCGAGATGAACTCGATTGCATTCCTGTTTGATGGTCGTCGCCTCCAAGGGACCCAGACTCCAGATGAGGTTTCTTATTAAAATATCTCTCTAAAAAGATATTAATTTTGTTATCCATCTCATTGGTTTTTAACCCATTTCCAGCTGTTTTAACTTACTTCTCTCTTTCCTCATATATGTGTTTGCCTTTTCAGCTTGAAATGGAGGATGGAGATGAGATCGACGCCATGTTGCATCAAACTGGTGGAGGCGTGGAGCAGTCATATGATATTTGATTCCTAATTATATTGACATAGTATTCAGTATTTTAATGTAAGGGGGTTTTAATATTAGGTTTTGCCGAGGATTAATATTTAGAATTCTATGCAACAGCAGTTTGTATTTCTGCTTTTGTAAACTAATGTTATTTAAATTATTGCCGTACCATACTTCTGTCAGATTGTGTTTTTTTCTTTGCCATTTGTTTGCTGTTGGATAATAGATGTGAGAATGTAGTTAAAAATAATTGCGCTAACATGGAAAAAGGTTTAGTTGACACCTCCAAGTTCAAGTGAATGTATAGCCTTTTGTTGAAGGTCGTTTGAGCTATAGAATAGGTAGCCTGTAGATACGGTCACAAATTATTTGGGATGTAATCAGTAATTAGGTTGGTTTGGATGTTCTTGCATGGTTTTTTTAATTATATGGAAGATGCTAGTATTTTCTTTCTTGAAATTCTCCTTATCTGGCATTCAGTTGTAGATCTAGATTGAAAACATAATGCTTCTAAAATGAGCTCACAGCATAATTTTTTTGTGGATCCGCTGTATATGAGTTTAAAACCCATTGAATAAATGAAATCCTGAGGACGTGTGAGTGAACTCTTTTGGTAGAGGCTTGGGTTGCTATTAGATATATGCTGTGCAGGGTCACTTTAAGCTGAAGTCATTCGAAATTCTTTTTTAGCTGCCTGGGGCTGGGGGTACCTAATTCCCATCAAAACTAATCAACATATTACTTTTGAATGCCAATTGGAAATCTAAGCGCAAATTTCTTCTCTTATTCCCCCAAATTTCAGCACTTACAAAGCATCAGATGTCCTAACATTTCAACTGGGACCTACTTAATCATGGCCCACCAAAAAAATTGGTTGATGCTAAACAGGGCTCTATGATCATCTTGTGCCTAGTTTTTCCTAGCAGACCTTGGAGATTCAGTTCCAAGAAAAACAAAGAAATAAAAAAAGTTTACACACGAAACTGAAGTAAGATTGTAGGCAATAGAGGGTAGGCTTAGTTTTGATGGCCATCATTACACCTCCACTATGTAGGCGGGAAGAACCCCTTGAGTTTAAAAGGCAAAGTGTAGAATCCTTCATTTCGGTTGTCGCCTCTAAATGTTCTGAATTTTACCCACCAAGGCATTCCTCGATTTTTCTTGGACTTCTCCAAATCCAGTCTGTTGTCAAGAACCCCTGCAACAATAAGCCCTATTGTCGGTGGTGAACTGGGGATGAGAATATTGTGTTCAAGAATGCATTGAACTGCACAAGAAATATGTAAATCGAATAAACCATTCATTTCATGAAGGTAGGAAAGAAAAAAGAGTGATTAAAAGTTCAGGTGCTTATTTTTCTTGCAAATTAATAAGATAATTCTGCAAGCCGATAAATTAGTTTTTTCATATACTTCTAAAGGTAGTGGTTTGTCTTCACATTTGATTCTATCTGAAAACCTCAGAAAAAGATTCTGGGTTTATCCACAAAATTGCATGAGGTCCAACAAAATCCAGTCACCAAGATTCATTTCTAAATTGAGCTTCCTTGCAATACAAGGATCCTATTTGAAGAGTTGAATACTCGTAGAAGAACTGAGGAATGGACATTCCAAGAGAGATAATCGAACTATGAAAAGATTTCTCATGGAGTTTATGTTAGTGAACTGTAGAAATGATAGACCAAATGCACCTGCGGAAGGAAATGGAAGCACTATAATACAAAACAAGTTACTATCAGAGTTTTTGTTGGCTTAAATTAAAATCTTACCTACGAGACCAAACAGAACACAATATAATGCAGCAAACAAAGGAAAGGGAATAGATGCTAAAACAGCTCCAAATTGCCCTGCAAAATTGACAAATTGCTTTTTGTATTAAGATAAAACAATTTAAAAACGAAAGCATATTACTGTAACAAAATTGACAATTTGTTTTTTGTTTTGTTTTGTTGCAAAACTGATTAGAAGCAATCTTATGTATATCATGAGTTAAATATAAATCTAACTGGGGAATCTAATAGCTGTTAATTCCATAAAAGTTCATTTTAAATATCAGTTTCTTATTAAAAGCAACAAATTCAGCATCGATAGATCCACTAACATGAGACAAAGTTGTAGTATAAGCAATTACTTGTTTCCGCACAACTCCAAAAATGAAAATTTAGAACAGTAAAATTTATTACAGGAGAGAAGGTTGATGAAAATTGGATGTGAAAACCAGTTTGTCATTGTAGAGCGTAAACTTGTACCTGATCTTACAGTTGTTTTACTATGAATGTGCTGTAATCATGTTCCTCTTTGTATCAGATTCATCAAGTGGTTCATGATCTCAGATTCCCAAACTATAAGAGCACATTCAAACGATCAAGTTGTATAGACAATAGTAAAACACTTGCATTTCCTCAAGTATTCACCATTTGTCTTATGAGATATCCAAGTAGACAATACAAGAAGTTACAAGCTCCGATGGACTCAATGCTGTACCTTCAGTCACATTTTTTTTTATCATAATACAACTTAAACAGGTTGTTGTCAGATATCTTGAGATAGTAAGTGGTTTACAATAGTATAGAATGTCATACAAAATGTACACTTACCTTGATACCTTTGGTGGTATTTGAGATACAGCAAGCCCTTGCCCAATGTCCAAACCTTCTGGAGATCATGATCTACTCTGATGTTCAAACATCTTTTAAAACCTTTACTGAAATGGCTGAAAACAATTACAAGATTCATAATCTCTAAAATCGCCTCTATATTTAAAAATTGCAACAGCGAGCTTGATTCCTGACCAATTTGTTCCATAAACATATCATTTGATTTGCCATTGGCAATGAGCTGTATACTGATTTTCCAGGCACCCGTACTGACAAAATTTCCAACTGTAGGAGTATTGGACTGGTGTTGAACTGTTGAATTGTTCAAGTTCAACCCACATTCCCATGCTCACATCCTCCATCTTAAAAGCTATATATCATCGGTAACAGTAACTTAAAATTTAGCTCTCTGGTTACAAACCTTTAGGTTATGATTGACATGAGAAATGATATAATTCTTTAGAAATTAAATATCCAGGCCCATTAGCATATGGAGGAATGAGGATATACTTCTCACGAATATTCCTATTTAATAAGGAAGTATTCTTTAGCTATACAATGGCAAGAAGACTAAGGAATACTTTATGCGATCAATAATTTTATTCCGAAAAAATTAGAGGAGGACGAATTACCAGATATAAAATGTTCAAACATATTTTAAGTTGCCAAATATAAAATTCACATGTGAATCTGATTAACTCGTAACTGACAGCCTACTTACCAGTTACCGCTTCTAAGTGGTCGATGCAAGAGGTTGTGATTACCCATATAAAGTAGTCTTTTCCCAGAGACTTTTTCAAGTTCTTTCATAACAGTATCCACCCTTATACAGGTATCATCATTACACTTCAATACTTCATGATGTGAGTAGCTGTAGCATTTTGCACCTGCACATAAAATTTGACTATCTTGACTGATAACTTAAATGACTAATCCAGTCTGGTACCCTAGCTATGTGAAATGATTGACACAAAATCAAGGAAAAAAGAAGAAAGTGAAACATAACTTGCACCACTTTCACAAATAGCAATAGTTTTAAGTGCCACTAGCTCATAACAATCCATAAATGGCAGGATCACAATATCGTTAAAGTAAGCAGCTTCTTGTTTTAGAATTAAATTAAACTCTTTCCTTGGGTTCTGCAACATGAAATCTAAGATGAACTGAAGTCCCATATAGAATGCTATAGATATAGATTATGCACTTGAAAAGGGTTTAATTTCAAAAAATAAGAAAAAGGTAAAAGATGCAAATCATATGTCAAGACTCGGGAGTTTTTTAAGCATTATAGCCAAAAACACGAGATCACTCTAGACCAATATCCAACATAAATTGACTATCTTCCAGCATCCAAAGTTTCAAATGCTACACTTAGCTTTTAGAATTAAAATAAAGTTTAGAGGCTACTTTGCACAAAAAGTTAAACAAAGTTTACTGCTCTTCAACGGCATTACTTGCAGCATCTTGTCTGGATTACCATCATAAGCAAATAAAATTCTTGCATTACAGAACTAGTTTATTCGGAGAACAACAATTAGTAAGAGAACAACAGTATTCTCGTATTCCCTTATATTGCTCTAGCTCTACGCTGGTTGATTATGCTACTTATTAGAACAGATCCTTGTCTGAAGCTCACAAGGCCATGTATTGGATAGATGGCATGTCTTTTTTCATTTACTAAACACATCCTGGCACAGGTAAAAACTTGATATGGGACTTTTAAATAAATAAAGAAAATAACAAAATGATGTTATTTTAATAATTCAGTAGTTATTTCAATGTTAGGTATAAGAAGTTTAGACCATATGGAAAAAGATTATTAAATATTTTGTTATTTTCTTTATTTATTTAAAAGTCCCATATCAAAACTAAACTATTAAATATCAATACATGGTTAATAGACGTGAAAAAAAGTTAATTTTCAGCACTCTTGTAGATCTTTAATATATTCTCACAACCCAGTCTCGCTCTCACTGTAGCCTACTTATGTAACTAGAGCACACATATAATTCAGTGCTAATCATAAAGGTCATGTATGATGTAACTTCTTAAAAATATGTAATAAGATAAAAATCTACCTATGAATTATTATTAACATGATCTCCTTCTTTATTGCCACAAACCTCATGCCAAAACCAGTATTTGTTGACTTTTCTAATTTAACCATGATGCAACCTCAATCAAGCCTGACTGAAAATTATGTCATCTCTTTTTATTTGTTTTGCAACTAATATATTTTTTGATAAGTAGTTCAATCCTAATTCTTCTACATCTCTAAATTAGAAGGATAAATAATCTCCTTTATTATCTATCTTGCTAGCAAGGACAGTTTGAATATTTTTTTACTCAGTAACGATTAATAGACATCCCAAAAAAGATCTCAAATACTAAAAAAAGAACTTCAGTACAATAGTACTAATGCATTAACATTTTTAGGTGTTTACATGTACAGTGTAATTAAAAGGAGGGTTGTAATGAAAAATGAATGTGGGGGGGGGGGATACCAGTGCAACAAAGAAGCGAACTTCTACAGCTAAGGTTTTGATAGCTGAAGCTTACATCCAGTATTTTTTAACAGCCATGTGTTCCGCAAAGTGATTAGTAGCAGAGAGAACTCCGATAAAAAGTTGAATAGGAGTATAGGACAATTAGGTAAAGATTGAGATTTCCACTTCTGAGACATATCTAGAACTCCTTGAGGTAAAAAACTAGGATGCGATGTTGGGAGGGAGGTAGCAAAAACAGTATGAACATCAACGTTGCCTTTATTGCCAGTCCTGTTGCATCCTCCAATGTAAATCCCTTAAGCAAGAGGAAGTTTGAATTGAGGGGACATATTATATCCTACTTTAAGACACAAGAGAATGTAGATAACCACCTGGATAAAACACAAAATAGATGATTACTAAAATTGACAAACACAAAAAGAAAAATGTAAGTCAGATGTTTACAAGTAACAAATTAAACAGGTTGTTTTCATTACAAATAACAGTAAGTGGCATGTAATAACAAGTCTGATTTCTCATAATATTAAAAGAAACAGGGAATATGACAATGTGGCATGGGCACATGGCACATAATCTTACACCCTACGCCACACAATCCGTCAATTTACTACATCCATTGTCATCGCATAGAACGAAATTTGTAAAGTAAACAGTCATGAAGAAAATATCCATTCTCTAAGCATCATAAGTACACTAATAAAATGATTTTCTACATATAAGAAGCATACTGTCCGATAAGGAAACCAAATACACATCGCCCTCCAGTAATGACATGAAATCTATCAAGACTAGCACGTAAAGTCAAAACAAATATTTTCCCCTCCACATAAGGAAATGGTCAGGTTACTTCTGGTTTCTTCGCACTTCCTATAGATCTCTGAAACCAAGAAGTCATCCAGGACTCTTTATCTCTATTATCATTCCGCATCCATTATTCACATCTCAGATATCCATCAACTGAGGTAAGCAATCAATTATGAATGAACAGCTCAATAGGCATATTGCCAGAACATTATGTAGCAACATGAATATTTTAGTGAACTCATCAACTACACAGGCTATGATATTACCTGCAGTACAACACTATACATTCAGGGCCCTTATCGTCTATGCAGGACTTATATATAGAAATACTCCCCCCGTTCTATTTATTTGTCCATGAATAGAATTCCACGTTTTATTTAATCAAATTAAATAAACTGATAAATTCTTTTGTCCTGCCGCCCTACAATTTTCACCATTGCATGTAAACTAAAAATTTACAAAGGATCTAGAGTCGGAAATAAAATTGTGAGACAATATTGTCTTGTTGATGCCTCACTCCTCAGATCTTATTGACTTTCTTGCTAGGAACACTACGCAGTTGATTGTCCTACTTTAGAAACACCAGGAAATCCTATTCATTCAAAGAACTTGTTAACATTAAATGCATGGCCATGTGAATTTTCTAAGTACTTAATGCATGTAATCAGCCTCTCCAGGTGTGTGTCAACTTAGTAAAGGAATAGAAAGACCGTTGTTAATGATCAGAGGGGTGTAGTAAAGCACATGAATTTCAAAGATTCTTACCAAGCATGTCATCGTCACCCTTAGGCTGTATACCATCAAAGCATGACCATTCCCCATTGCATTCTATAACCTGTTGTGCTCAATTACTGGTAGACGCTCCAATCCCCTCTCAAGCGAGGATTCAGATGAAGAATCTTTGGTGGATCCTCCCCAACCACCGAATTTAAGCCTTGCAACTCAACCATGAACTATGAAACTGGAATAAAGGAATCATCAGTCCTCACTTTTGCTTGCCTGGGTAAATATTAGCGGTGAGCATATTTAGGCGTCCCCACTACTGTAATTGAAGAACCTGCAGCAAGCCCGCAAGGAAGGAACATAACTGAGTCGCCCTTAGCTAATTCTTCACCACTAGTTGATACCCATAAGGGGCAGGTCTCCTTCCTCCCCGCGAGTATTGAACTCTGCCCAACCTCCTTCCCTTCATAATTTCCTACTTATTTCCACAATTTTAAACATAAAGTCCATACCTCATCTGCCATACTTTCCAATACTGACAAATCATTTGTCCTATTCATCTGCCTCAACATTTCTCCCGTTATTCGACCATAATGATTCTTAAAAAGGCTTCATTGGTGGCACTCCACTACTCTCGTCTTCTACTAGTTTCCCCAGTAAATTCAGGCGCACAATTGCATTTTCATTATCCAAATTGTATCCTTAGTAACAGACCTCAACAATGGCGTGTTCAATATTTCTCTGGCATTAACATGCACACACTTGGAGCCTCGCAACCTACCACAGCTACCATTACAACTTAACATCCCCCATTCTAAAAAACATCAGTAAATTCGTAGCATATAAAGCAAGTACAATGCATCAATATCCAAAAGAAGATGATATAACTGAACCTCTTGACACTAAGTTATTCACTTTTAGACCTCTTCATCATCAAAAACCCCCCCAAAAAACAAAAAAAAAACAAGTATTGCTCTTAATTAAATTCCAAGAATCACCCCCCTTGAACTAATTTTTTAAAAACCCATATCAGAAATATGAGAACCAACAATGCAATTCAACTCAAAATCTAACAAGTAGAAAATATGTACACTAACAAGCAGAAAAAGAGAGCATGTTACTTGAATCAACAGATAGCAAAACAAATTGCAACCCACTAGTCAAAATGCAATCTTTTTTGGATTGAACATGTTAAAATGGCATTCACAACCTCCAACTTTAATTAGACATAAGATTCAGACATAAGATCAGGGCCTTAATAGTACTCTTGAAATGTACACTTTTAAAATTGCATGTACACCCAACCTGGATAGATGATCTGGTATGAACATATTGGGCCTAGGCTATTTAATTTAAATCAATGTTTCCATGAACAAAAGAAGCAAGTGGGCCTTTAACTTTTTGAAAAAAATATGATAATTATGCGTTTGTGACTAGTTTATGATCGAACCATGGACTTCAAATAAAATAAGAGAAACGTGCATTTTAGCATGCAAAATGGAAAATTAATGGGCCTAGCTTGTAAACAATTCAATATGATTATAAGAAACGGCAGAAGGCCCAATATGATTCAATTAAGATATGACCTTATACACATTTCAGAATATTTTAGTCATCTCCATATACTTTTTTTAATCTCTTAATAAATATGAGATATTTTTGTGAATAAAAATATTTTAGATGCTAACACAACTGTTTTGTAAGCTACACCGACCAGATAAAAATGACGCTAAGAATAGCCAAATTGGTCCATGTGTTTGCCCATACCATCTACCATGATTTATTGCCCCCCCGTCCCTACACGGCTACAATATTTACCCAACTCATTCCTTAATTAATATCTTTTTACTTCTTTGTCCTGCATATTTCCTGCATTGTACGAGACAAAAATTAATAAATAAATAGCAATAGTACTCAGTTGCAAAATATTCAATATACAAGATGTATTCTTGTCACAGAACTTTATCTGTACAAGTAATTATATATAAAATATAGAAACAATAATCCCTAAATACATTTTTAGTAAAAATAAATGAGATTTTAATATATTTTTAATGATAGAGTTTTCATTTTTTAATTAAATTTCATAATCATAAAAATATGTCATATAGTCATATTAAAAAAAAATCTGTACTCACATAAATTAAGTAATTAGAAATTTGCTAGCATTAAGTCCTAAAATATGTAATTAAAAGATTGACTATGAAAAAACTCTAACCTCCGAAGTCCCACCTCCATATGCATATCACTTGATGTGTTTGGGGATGGTCCACAAATTTACGATAGATTCCAAGATAACTCGCTCCCTCTGCAGTAGTATTGATCTAGGGCATCATCTATATATTGTAGTCCCAAGTCAATTGACAATGTACCCGGTGGCGAACTAAGAAATTTAGAAAATTATGTGACTAATTTATACTATATTATAATAAATGAAATATTAAAAATTTGGTAATTGGTTGGTATACTCGAAAAATTAGTTAATTATCCTTACAAATTAATATAATATTAACATTGAAATTGGCTTTTATATATCCTATTAAATTGATTAATAAAATCAGCTTTTACATATCATATAAAATTGATTAGCATAAATACATATAGTGCAGTGTAGGTATAACATTACTAATCGTCATTAAATTTATTACAACTCTAATTCTACACACTTCTAGGAGCTATTGTTTACATGGACAAATTTATATCCACCCACCTATAAAATTAAGTGTAATCACTCAAAATTACTTACACAACTTGCTTAGATATAATTAAATCACGTACAATATCTTATTTAAATACAAGTTTATTTATTTTTAAATTATTTTTTAATTTTAACAAACTTATTTAACTTAAAATTAATATATTTAAAAGATATGGAACACATAAAAATTATCCATTAAAACAAATATTAAAAATAACATGTGGATCGTACGGGCTATTGAAACAGTGTAACACAAAACTAAATTCAAAATAGGTAGGTAAAATGTCCTCGAAATAAAAATATAATAAGCAATATTCAACCGGTCTTAATCCAAATTATAATATTGATTAGGGTTAAAATACAAATAAAAACCAAATATAGTTAGTTGGATTTGTTACATGTGTCTAAAATATATTAATAAATATTCTTGACACGATTTAAAAAATATTATATTATTAAACTAGACTAAAATAAAATTAAAATTTAAAGATAATTCGTTGGCCAATATAATGATATCGGGTTAAAATTTAATCTATATTCTCAAATTCATATCTGACTCTATATTATTCTAATCGATATTAAAGTCAACATCTTTTTTAAATTTAAATTTTAATTCATACTTAGGTCAACTTCCTCTATCAATTTAAATTTTAATTAATATCGGTCTATGCAGTATTCTAATCGATATTTAAGTTAACCTTTTAAATAGATGAAATATTAAAAGTATGGTCGGCGGGTTGGCTGGTCGGTCATTCGAATTTCAATTAATACTGAAGTCAACTTCATGTAAAGTTCAAATTCAAATTTATATCCAACTTTATTTTATTCTAATCCATTTTAAAGTCAACATCTTATTCCAATTTAAATGTAAATTGACAGTGAGATCAACTTCCTCTACCAATTTAAATTTTAACTAATATTGAACTCTATATTATTTATAATCGGTATTTAAGTTAACCTCTAATATCAATTTAAATTCTAATTTATATCGAGGTCTGTATTATTCAAATTGATGTTGAAATCAACTTATTCTACTCATTATATTTTTATTTAATTAAATTCTAAAAATGATATTTATTATACAAACCAATTTAATTATTATTATTTTAAAATAATCTACCATTTTCATGTAAACTATATATAGTTAGTTGGATTTGGTTGATATAGTGTGTTTCGAGATAAAATAAAATAATAAATATTATTGATACTGCTAATAAAATTATAATATTGAATCGGGCTAAAATAAAATAATTTTAATCTTCATTCAGGCTACAATCACATTATATAGTTGATGCAAACTAAAACAAAATTAAAATCAAAATATAATTCGACCAACTAAAATAAAATCCTTTCTGGTTAAAACAAAGTTATCATATTAATCCGGATCTAAAAAAATTATAATGATTTGATCGGTGTAATGAATCTTGGTTAAAATAAAATAATATAAATTATTAATTCAAAGATAAAGAGAAGTTCCTCACAAATGAAAATGATTCATTTGTTTACTTATTAATCACATGTGATCCTTCTTAACAAGCATTTCTTGACAATTAAGACTGTTTGAATTGTTTTGTAAAATATCTTAACAATTGTTACATTCTCAATCGCTAATAAGGAAAAAGGTTGCTTAGTGATTAAAAAATCTTAAATTTTATACGGTATTGTATTTACTTTAATATTTATATATCATCAATATAATATATATAAGATTACCACTTTAGTTAATCAAGGATAGTCTTACAAGTTTGATCAAAAAGTTTTGTCATGATGTGTTACGTTATATTTATATTTAATTATTAAATTATTAAAATATTGATTTTTAGCCTGAATAAAAATTGTTTAAGTTATTTATTATGAATTTGAATATTATAATTTCCATAAACTATTACTCTTTTTTTAAATAATTTCTTAAATAAAAAAATTCAATTCTAAGTAAAAATAAAATTTCGTTCAGAAATTTTTAAATATTTTATTAAGTTTATGTACCAAAAGTATTATTCATTCAGAATTCAAATATTTTAATCACTCAAAAAAATTTACGATTCAGATTTTTTTTTATTCAGATTTATCAAATAACCCCCTTATATCAATATTAAACATAATTTGTTACTATTGATCTAAACTAACTTTACTTTTAATTAAAAAAATATGATCACACGTAAAAATATGAATAAAAATATATCATTGAATGGATAACATTACTTTTTTAAATACCTCTTCTTAAAAAAGTCATGAATATATATTAATATATTTATCATTAAATCATGTCGTTTAAAATATTAAAGGAATAAAATTAAGAATTAAATTCAGAATAAAACTATAAAAAAATATGTAATATTATAAAAAGGTCGTGCATCGCACGAGGTTTTAGGCTAGTTAACTATTAAATCTTAAAAAACAAATAGTTACTTAATCAATTTATCTAAATTAAAGTCTAACTTTTTTCAAAAAGCAAATTAAAGTCTATCTATATTATTCGTGAATATAATCAATATTAAAGTTAGCATCTTATTTCGCTATAATTTAATAGACGAAATATTAAAAATTTGTTTAGTCAGTCGGTTATTCTAATTCCAATCGATAGTGATGTTAGCTTCATATATAAATTCATATTCAAATTCAAATTGATATCCAACTCTATATTATCATAATCGATATTAAATTCAATATTTTCTTCCAATTATTATCTATACTATATTGTAATAAATAAAACATTAAAAGTTTGGTTGATCGGTTTGTCTGTCGGTCATTTCTAATCCTAATTTATATTGAAGTTAATTTCGTACCAATTTAAATTCTAATTCAACTAAAATCTATATTATACTAATTGATGTTTAAGTCAAGTTTTTCTATCAATTTAATTAAATTCAAATTCATATTAAGATATATATTATTTTAATTGATATTGAAGTTAACTTACTTTACAAATATAATTTTTATTTAATTAAATTTTGAAACAACCCTTAATATATCATATTAACATTAGTACTAACACACTAATATTTCCTATGCTAAACCACTAATAAAAATTCACTTTAATCTCTAATAAACTTAATTTGGTCGCTTAAATTATAATCGCTGAATTTTTCTAATCAAATTTATGATTAGATAAAATAGTATAAATTAGTTCAATAAGATTTAACAATCTAATTAATTCTAAATTAAAATATTTCAATGAAACACGTAACTTATTAAACTCGGCTTATTTAATTGGACCGATATATATTTTCCAGAACCTACTTTAATTCTTTTAAAACCTAACTAATATAAATAGTTATTATAATATAATAAAAGATACATTCAACTATATTTATATAGACACACCGTTAACAAATATAATTTATACAACATTAAAATAAAAAATAACAATGATCTAAAACAACAGTGCTATGGGTTTTAAGTTATGGGTTTTAAGCCAGTAACTATTAAATCTTAAAAAACAAAAGATTACTTAATCAATTTAGCAAACACAAAACAGAATATTAATATTTTCTTACCTTAATCTCTAGGATTTGGCTTCCCATGTCAAGTTGATCTTTTCAGTAATTGTACTTGATGATTATCTATGCAAGAACCCAAAGTAAACAAGAGAATCGGAGCAGAAAAGTGAACGTTTTAAAAAAATTATTACATGATATCATTTTAAACTTCTATAAATATCAGTTTTTTTGGGTATTTTATTTTCGCTGTGATATAAAGATATATAAATTTGTTGGCTCCATAAAAATTCATTTTGCAAATTATGCTTAGATTACAAGATTCTACTCTAATTAAGAGGAGTGTACACGCACCTTATTATGATAAGCATCTTGATTAAAGCACGGAGAAGACAGAGCATTAATAGCAATAAGTATTGATAGCCTATATTAGTACAGACTCAATAACAGAGGCCCATGTCTCAATAAGAATAGCCCAGGATAGACTCAGCTTCAACCTTGGAGAGCCCAGGACGCGTGGCAACATCACCACCGTCCAGGTGCTCCGGATCCAGAACATTCTTACGGTCCGGATTCGACAGTACTTCAATGAATCTCAGGCATCCACACGCCATACAGTCCAAAAGACATACATACGGTCCACATTAAAGGGGACAAACCCCTAAATCCTAGTAGGAGGCCTATAAAAGGCAGGACAAAAGGAAGGTTACAGGTTACACTCCCTCTCATGTATACTTACATATACACACACGCATACACACCATAAAAACACTTGCATAATTCCCGTTTTACCCATTTTCTCCTTCAAAACCCTCTCTCATTTTCACACTCGAGGTGTCGCGGGAACGCCACTCCCCTCCGGTTCTGTTTTGTAGGTTTCCACTCTATATCTACACCGCACGCTGCCGTCATTCCTGTCAAAGCGGAGTTTGAGTCCGGGCCCAGCGAGGAGAGTATCCCGGGGTGAATCAGGATTATCATTGGCGCTAGAAGGAGGGGGCGAACCTCCGACCAGTGGTGTTCATATCCGCCACTCCTACCCCACCCAGCAACTCAGAATACCATTCCATAGTAAGAACGCCACTCCCAATCTCTCAGATATGTTTTTTACGAGTTATATCACTATAAATTTGCGGTATTGCTGAATAACCATGACGACAAGAAAGAGCAAAACGGCTTTTTCTACTTATTTCCTTCCACCTCCGCCCCAACCCAGGGACGGGGAGATGGAAGATGTGGATGAAGGGCCTCCCATAACCCAGACTCCCTCTCAAAATCTCCAACCAGGAGACCAGAGACTAGTCATCGATAGAGCTGCCCATAAGCATACTGGAACTTCAGCCAACCCTTGGGGAGACATGACCCCGGATCAGATACGAGCTGCGATGGACCTGTGGAAGAAAAAGCATAATGCCGAACCTGAGACCCGCCCAGGGGATCAGGAAAAATGGTCCGGAGAATCCCGGGGATCCGTCTTTGGTCGGATTGCAAAGAACTTGAAGAAACCATCAGAGGATGCCAGGGATGAAATAAAGAGAGCTGCCCTTCGAGAGAGAATCCCGAAAGAAGAAGAAGCCAAAGCCAAAGAAGCTATTGAAAAGCGAATCCGGGAGGAAGAGGCAAAGCTAAAAAGAAAGACACACCGAATTCATGTTTCTTCCGATTCAGAGCCCGAAAAGGAGTCCAAGCAAGAACAAATGGCCCGGGCTCTTCGAGATCTCAAGAGGAAATTAGAAGGCGATATGGAAGTGGGTGCGGCAGCCATCCCGTTCACCAAAAAGCTGAAATCTACCCCCAGAGAATCAGAGCTCAAACACTTCAATTTTGACTCTTTTGATGGATTAGCTGACCCCGAGGAGCATCTGAACTACTTCGAGCAAATCTCCAATATTTATGATTATAGTGACCTAACAAGATGTCGGTTCTTCGCATCAACACTCAAAGGGGGAGCTCAGAAATGGTTCAGCCGAATTCCATCCCGGAGTGTGGACTCCTGGAAAGACTTCAGGGAGATATTCTTAAAAAGATTCAGGGCTAACCGGATGAACGAGCTACAAATGTGTCATTTGGACACAATCCAGCAAAGAAGCAAGGAGTCCCTCCCCGAATTTATCAAGAGATTCCAGGAAGCAGTCAATCAACTCTCCAACTTAGAAGAAAAGGAAGTAGTAAACATCTTTCGGCGAAACTTGCATCCAATATCCTGCGAAGGATATGTAAAAGATTTGATTCACAGAGAACCCCAGAGCCTGGCGTCTGCTTATGCCCTAGCATCAAAGTTCATAAAGGAAAATGATTTTCTCAAGTCAATGGAAATGAATCGGAGAATACATGACGATGACGAGTTCCCGGAGCGTCGCTCGTCGTCCCGAAAAGACAAAAGATACAAGCTGGACAGACAGGCCAACTACATTCATCCCTCTCGGGGAACCCTACCCCAGGAAAGTTATACTGAACCGAGAAAAAATGAAAGAAAACCTAAGGCCAAAACGGAACCCAAGCCGGAACCCGAATGGACACCCCTCAACCGACCCCGGGCAGACATTTTACGCGAAGTTAAGGGTAAGCCGTTTTATTATCCACCGAAACCTTTACTAGCGCCTCCCGAGAACAGGGCACGGGACAAGCATTGTGGCTATCATGAAGATCATGGCCATACCACAGAAAACTGTTTCTCTATCAAGATGTTCATAGAAGACCAGATCAAGAAGGGAAACATGAACCAGTATCTTCAAAGGAGGTTTAATGACAAAGACAGGGCCCCGGGAAGCGGCAAAAATGTGATGAATGTTGTCTTTGGAGGCACAGCCTCTCCGCCTCGGAGCCCGGACCCAGAGAATGACGTGATGATAATCCAGCCTTTGGAAGATGACCCAATCTGCTTCTCTTACTCTGATTATGAGGGACTCGATCCGGATCACAATTTGGCATTGGTGGTAACCCTGAATGTCGTAAATAACGAGGTAAAAATAATTTTAGTTGACAATGGTTCCTCTGCTAATATTATATTCGAGCACACACTTAACAGGATGGAGTTCGGGCACCTCCGAATGGACCCCTGTCTTGAAGATCCCTTGTACGGATTTAGAAATACAATGATTCCAATTCGGGGTGTCATTTATCTTCCTATTATCTTTGGAATTGCACCCCAGCAGGTCTCTCATGCGATGAAGTTCTACGTGATAAGCGCAACTTCATCATAGAATATGATCCTTGGAAGGCCCACGATCACCAAGCTCAGGGAAATCCCCTCAACTATTCACTTAAAGCTCAAATTCCACACCCCGGGAGGCGTTGGAGAGTTAAAAGGACACAGAGAGATGGCATGGTGGTGTTATGGTTAAGCCTTGGTCATGGCAGAAACAGAACCTGAAAACAGAAAAAAGATAATGTCCCTGCCCAAGGGGCAAAGGAGAAAAAAACATCGAGAACACCTCAGTAAAAGGGCCAGATTGGACGTGAATATGATCGAGGACTCCGGGTACAGCGTAACCAACGCTGACGCTCGGATTCAGAAATTTGTGGAAAACAAGGAAAAGACAAAGGTCGAACCTGTCCAGCAGACAATTGAAGTAGGGTTGGAACCCGGGAACCCCACCCGGAAGGTCAAAGTCGGCAAAGGCTTGGGAACCACCTTCCAAAAAGAGCTTATTGATCTATTGGAAGAATACGCTGATGTATTCGCTTGGTCCCCAGAAGACATGCCGGGGATTGATGAATCTGTGGTGATGTACAGCCTGGATGTAGATCCAAAACAAAGAACAATCAAGCAAAAATGAAGAAACTTCGCCCCGGAAAGACAGCAGACAATCGATCAAGAAGTTGAAAAGTTGTTGAAGACATATATCATCTGTGAAATTAAGTATCCGGATTGGCTAGCAAATGTTGTGCTAGTCAAGAAACCCAATGGAAAGTGGCGAATGTGCGTGTATTACACAAGTCTCAATTCGGCGTGTCCTAAAGACTCCTACCCCCTGCCCAATATTGACCAGCTGATAGATGCAACCTCGGGTCATGTCATGCTGAGTTTCATGGACGCTTTTTCAGGATATAACCAAGTGAAGATGAACCCGGAAGACATCGCGAAGATCACGTTCATTACACACCAGGCTGTCTATGCTTTTGTTATGATGCCGTACGGATTAATCAACGCCGGGGCAACGTACCAAAAAATGATGAACACCATCTTCAAAAGTCAACTGGGCAGAAACATGGAATCTTATGTCGATGATATGATCTCTAAGTCAGTCACAATCCCAGATCATATCAAGGAACTCAAGGAATGCTTTGACCATTTGAGGAAGTATAACATGAAGCTGAACCCGGAAAAATGCAATTTCGGGGTCCCCTCTGGAAAGTTTCTTGGTTTTCTGGTCAGTGAACGGGGAATAGAAGCCAACCCGGAAAAGATCAAAGCTATAATGGAAATGATAGTCCCCCATACTCAAAAGGATATTCAGAAGCTCGCAGGATGCTTGGCAGCCCTTCTCAGATTTATCCCAAAATTGACAGAAAGGTGCTTGCCTTTCTTTGAGCTGTTAAAAGGAGCCCGGAACAAAAAGCTAATCGAATGGACCCCGGATTACCAAACAGCGTTTGAAGAAGTCAAACAACACCTGATGAACCCGCCTATTCTTTCAAAAGCAAAGCCCGGGGAGCCTCTTTATCTCTATATTGCA
The DNA here is from genome assembly GCF_009905375.1 of Apium graveolens. Classification (NCBI taxonomy): domain Eukaryota; kingdom Viridiplantae; phylum Streptophyta; class Magnoliopsida; order Apiales; family Apiaceae; genus Apium; species Apium graveolens. Next base: position 41,201 of record NW_027419361.1, read on the forward strand.
GCCAGAGAAAGAGCGGTATCATCTACACTCATCCGGGAGGAAAATGGTTCACAAAGCCCGATATACTATGTAAGTCAAGTCCTGAAGGATGCTGAAACCCGATACCCAAACTTGGAGAAATTCGCCCTGGCTCTTGTGCACTCCAGCAGGAAGCTAAGGCAATATTTCCAAGGCCGGGAAATCAGGGTGATCACTAACCAACCACTTCGGAAAGTCATTCACAAGCCAGATACTTCCGCGAGATTGGTCAATTGGGACATTAAATTGAGCCAGTTCAACATCAAATTTGTTCCAAGGACGACTATAAAGGCCCAGGCGTTGGCCGAATTCGTCATGGAATGCACCTTTCCCGGAGTCCCAGAGACACCTAAAATCCAATCCGAAGAGGAAAAGGAGACTAGCAACAGAAATTCTGGGACATTGTATGATGATGGTTCGGCAACAGCCGAGAGGTCCGGGGCTGGCCTGATACTTTCCAGCCCGGGCGGATTCACAATCCAGCAAGCCATAACCTTCGTTTTCAAAGCAACAAACAACCAGGATGAATATGAAACTCTTCTCTCCGGACTCAGGCTAGCCAAATCCCTTGGGGTGAGGCGTTTAACCATCTATAGTGATTCTCAAATTGTGGTAAGACAAACCAACGGTGAATATATTGTGAGGGACCCCAAGCTGGCTCGATATCAGGAAATGGTGAGGGTTATCCTGGAAACCATCCCGGACCCAACCATTTTGCAAATAAACAGAGAAGAAAATGCAAAGGCAGATGATCTGTCCAAACTCGTCCAGAATACTTCAGATTTAAGCAGCTCAGTCTACTTCGAGGAGCTCGGCGCACCCGGCACCGACCGGCCCGAAGTCTTATGCGTTAGCAGCCCGGACAACTGGATGACCCCTTACATAGCTTATGTTAAGGATGGGACCCTGCCAGAAGACTAGAACAAGGCGCGCTACCTCAAGTATAAGGCTGCCCGTTTCTTTCTAGAAGATAATCAGCTATACAGGCGAACCTTCTCTGCCCTGACTCTAAAATGCGTTGACCCGGATGAGGCAAATTATTGTTTTCGGGAGGTACACAAGGGAATCTGCGGAGATCACTTGGCCGCTAAAGCTCTAGCCTACAAAGTCATCAGACAAGGCTACTATTGGCCCACCATCCACGCCGATGCAATTGCCTATGTGAAGAAATGCGGCAAGTATCAAAAATTCAGCAATGTACCAAAGCAAAGTCCGAGCCTCCCCGGGTCTGTTATATCCCATGTCCCATTCGCCATTTGGGGAATTAATATAATGGGTCATTTTCCCCGGGCGAAGGGGGATTTACGTTACGTGCTGGTAGCGATTGATTATATGACCAAATGGGCAGAGGCCAAGGCCATGAGGACCATCAACCAGCAGGACTGCATCAAATTCATCGATTCGATTGTAATGAGGTTCAGGATTTTAATGGTCCTAATCTCGGATAACGGTCCGTAGTTCGTGGGTTCGGATTTTGAAGCTTATCTGAAAGAGCTCGGGATAAAGCACAAGAAAGCATCTGTAGCCCATCCGCAAGGGAATGGACAAGTCAAGGTCACAAACAGGACCATACTGCGAGGTTTGGAAAAAAGGCTGGAAGAGTCTAAAAAGAACTGGCCAGACGAGCTCCCGAAGGTTTTATGGTCCTACAGAACCTGTAACAACTGGGAAATTTACGTTGTATTATATCATATTTATAATAAAATTATGTGTGATTATCTGTTAAACCCTAACTGTTACGTGTTACATGCATTCCGTGTCATTTCTGTATTTTTAAGGTATTTTTCAAATGTTTCATTTCGCATTCATAGATTTCATTTCAAACGTTTTATGACCCAAACCACGATTTGAAAGCCAGTATTTCAAATAAAATAATGGGCCTTATTTTTCATCAAACGGCTTTTACCATCGCCTTATTCTGAACATCTAGATATTTTATAAATTTTCTCGTTTTGCAAAAAATGACTTTTCCGGGCCCCATTGAGTGTTAAAAACCCCACAAAAATCACATTTTTATTTTTATAAAATTATAGGACTTTTATTTATACCATTTCTTTATATTTTTGCATTATTCACAATTTTTGGGAAATTTTGGCATATATATTGCATATATAAAATATTTATAAATTAAATTTTAATACTCAAAAATTATAAAATTAGGGCCAAATATTTTTATTAGATGTATAATTAGCCCATTAATTTTATTTAGGAGTACTAATTTTTCTACTATAAATAGCCTAATTATTAATTAATTATAATTAATAAATCATTAAAAATCAGAATTTTCTCTGAAATTCGGGTCGGGAAGAACTTGAATCGGGTCGAGAATCAAACCGTGATTTCCAGCTGATTTCTTCATCAAATCGTGTGATTCCAGTAACCAAATCAAAGGTTTTGATCTGTTCTTTCCATTTCTAGCATCAATTTCACGTTTTAATTCGTAGTTTTTGATTTTCGATTTATAGGGTTTATGTTCGAATTAGGCCTTTTTGATTTCAGGGTTATTTTGATGTTTTGATGATTGATATAGCTTTGTTAGATGATTTACAGTCGATTCATGGTGTTTAATTGATTAAACGATGCCTGCATAGTGATTCACGATTTCTAGGGTTTATACTGAATTTTCAAATCACAACTCGATGTTTTCTGTGAATCTTTGGTTCTTGAAAGGTTAGGGCTTTGATTGTATATGTTCTTAGCTTTGATTTGCACTATAGAACGTTTAGTTTGGTTTACAGAATCTAAAGATAGGTTTTTTGGCCGGAGTTGAAGTCGGTTTTGATCGGAAAATGATATCCAGGGATGTTTCTGATTGACTTTGGCCTGAATTAGGTTGGGGAAGTGATTTGCAGTGATTTGGGATTAAAAACGATTTCAGACGATGTGTTTTTGACCCCGAATCAGACTCGCCGGAGTCCGGTGAAGTCGCCGGATTCTGGGTTTAAACCCAGATTCCGGTGGTGTTCTTCACTGACCCGGATTCCAACCCGGTTGACCCGTTTGGTTAACCCGGTTTTGATCTGTTTTGTCAGATGGTTGGTTTCTGACAAATGTTTCTAGATTTTTAATTATTTAATTATATTTTTATAAAATAAAATTAGTTTTATTAATTCTGAAAATCAATTAAAAATTAGTTTTAAATTCTTTAAAATATTATTAATAGTTCCTAAATTATTTTCTTAATTTATAAATTCGAATTTAGTGATTTAATTAAGTATTTAATTATTTATTTAATCATTTATCTATTTATTATTTAGTAATTAAGTAATTACTTAATAAATAAGGATTAAAGAAATTAATCGAATATTATGATTAAAGATTCGATAATTAGGGGAATAAAACGAATAACTCGTAATTATACGGATGATGGAATGATAAATTCGATTATTATTATTATTATTATTATTATTATTTAGACGATAGTTAATTATTCGTAAAATATCGTAATAATTACTCCTAACGGGTAATTAAATACAGATAGTTAATTTAAGTCGCACAAATTGTAATAATAACTGTAATGTTTCGATGATTATGCGAGAAATGCGGATAACTCGTAGAAATACGAGTAGTGGATCGTTGAGTTGAATTCTGATGCTGATAATAGTTTATTTATTCGATAGTTATCGTATCAGTTGATTGTATCGATTATTTATTTGTAAATAATCGATCTAATCAAATATATTATAATAAATTATAAATCTTTGCAATAAATTGTGATTAATCCTAATAATTAGGGATTAATTATTTTGAATTATTAAATAATTATTTATTAATTATTTATTAGTTATTTATTTATTAAATCATTAAAAGTGATTAATTATTCCGATAATTAATCAAATAACTTTCAATAAATCATAACTTATTCATTTTAACTCCAAAAATTATAGAAAAATTATTTTTGACTTTTATTTTTCTTAAATAATTATTTTAGGATTTAAAAATTTGTAATAATTATTTATATTGAATAATAAATTGAATTAACAGTGTTTAATTGATAATAATTCAACCGTTAGTCCAATTCGAGTGAAACGAAAGCCATTTTACTCAGAAAAATGAATTCTTTTTATTAAAAATAATAGGAAGACCTGATTTCTTCTAGAAATTAGTTGACCTTATTAATTGCTTGATTATCAGTCGAATTGCGTGCCGAGACGAGTCCGAAAAATAACGGGGAAATGGGAAATGAGGCAGAAGGTGATCAGCGAAGCAATCAGCGAGTCGATTTTGATTCTAAAAATTATTTTAACTATAAAAATGATTATGTGCTTATGTGTATTATGTGGTTAATCGAGTCTTACTTGCTTATATGTAATATAAGAGTTAGTCATAAGCGTATGGGTAGATAATAGGAACGAAATGAAGTCGATTCAAGATGCAATTGAAGTACAAAATGACTTAACCAGTCTATTTTGCTAACAGAAGCTAATCGAGCAAGGCATGTCGAGTAGGTGATAGACGAAAGTGATTTAATTACAGTGAGTCGCGCAGAAGGCAAGTTTCTCCCATATTCTACTTTCAGAATAGTAATATTCATTTCAAATTCTTATTACGCTTGTACTCCTTTAATTCTTTTGTTCATATTTAAGTTCGATTCTTGAATTCTTCTCTTCATTTGAATTCATTATTCATATTCCAATTGTTACTCACAATTATTGATATATTCTGGTGATTAGAATATATTAAAGCATACTGATTGTTCCGGTTGCTATTCCAGGGACTGGATAATACTACTTTTGGGATTAAGTCTACTTAATCCTAAGGACCGGGACATAACCGGATCCTTGAGATGGACCGTAGTGCCTGGGTGCCCGACATGATCTATATAGTGAGATATAGATCTGCACTGTATCCTGGCTGATCAGCAGGGTATAGCTGCGAACTTGAGTCCAATTTAGTTCGTTTGTATTTGCCAGTAATAGCCTTCTTTCTATTCTCGTGGGGTTATATCTTTGCAGATATACCCGGGTTACAGATTCAATTACATTGCTTTAACACTATTTATATTTTGTGGACTTGTTGAGCAATTTTTGGCTCACCCTTTTGTTGTTATTCACCTTGTTGTTTTCAGTTAAGAAGGAATATGAAACCCATCAGGACTCAAGTGGTAAAGAAGCGGGTCAAGCCTCGGGATCCTCTCATACCCAAGGTGTTGATCCCAATTCAGGAAGAAAGCTTTGAGTTGCCCGAGCAGGTGGAGTGTTGATAAATAGTGTGTGTGTTTGAATAAAAGATGAACTTAGTTTAAAAATGAATTAGACAATGATTTATAATAAAAAGAGTTTGTGAGATTTTGAATGTTGGTTTGTAATAAAAGTAGTTAGCAGTTCTTATTTTCATACTTCAACCTAAAAAGATCCTGGTTAGTGTTAAAGGGGTTTAGTGTCATTTCTTTATTATTTGTTAATCAGATTATACAGGTTTGGTGATTAGCTAGTAACCCCCAGACTTATACCCCGGGTCTGGAGGGCGTTACAGAACCACCTCCCGGACTGCAACCGGTGAGACTCCATTTAAACTTGCCTATGGTACCGAGGCTCGGCTACCAGTAGAAACCGGGTCCCCTTCTCATAGAGTGGTCAACTTTGATGAAGTCTCCAATATAGAAGGCCTTAAAACCAATCTTGAACTCTTGGATGAAGTAAGAGACCGGGCTGTAGAAAAAATGGAGATCTACAAGGAAAAAACAAAGCTTTACTTTGCAAAGAAGGCCAAGATAAGAGAATATGTGGTGGAAGATCTAGTACTCCGGGACACCGAAGCCTCAGACCCAACTAACCAAGGGAAACTGCAGCCGAACTGGGAAGGCCCCTACATAATCAAGGAAGTGCTCCGGTCGGAAACTTACAAGCTGAACTACCTCAGCGGGACCGAGGTCCCCAATACCTGGCATGGAACCCGGTTAAGAAAGTTCTACCAGTAAGAGAAAGGTGCACATTCTGGAAATATTTTTACATTTATACTTAGATATTTTGATGTAAACACTACTCTCATTCACCCCAGAATGTAATTTTTTCTTTCAATGTGAATGAAAAACTCTACTTTAAGCGTCCCACAACTTGAATCAATTTCATTATGTTGCTTTTTTGAAAATTTCTATTGATTGGAAATTTTACCCCTGCCCGGGGTTATATAAAAACATAGCCCATGTGTACTTAGAAAATTTCTATTGATTGGAAATTTTACCCCTGCCCGGGGTTATATAAAAACACAACCCATGTGTACTTAGAAAATTTCTATTGATTAGAAATTTTACACCTACCCGAGGTTATATAAAAGCACAGCCCATGTGCACTTAGAAAAATTCCTATAATTTAGAAATTTTACCCCATCCCGGGGTCTGCAAAAATACAGCCCGTGTTTGCTTAGGAAAATTCCTAAGTATTCCTAAATTTCTAAGTTAGAAACTCTCATATGCGAATTAAAGCGACAAGTGAAAAGAAAGAAAAGCACTACATTAAACTACCCTGGGGAAACACACCCCGGGGGGCAAATCGAAGTCATCCAAGTTACAAACGAAATTAAAATAGCCAAAAGGCTGAGTTCATACGATACTTAAAAAACATAATGGAAATTACATGCCAAAAAATGGCAAAGTCTTTAAGATTCTACAGCTGGCTCGGCAGGAGCAGAGGGAGGCTGCTCAGGATCATCTTCCGGGAGCGGAGGCTGTTGGGCGAGGGGTGACTTGGGAAGAGGAGCGGCACTGCTGGAAGCTGCGACCCCGGTCTCCCTTGCCAGGATGGCTTCTTTTTCTTGCTTCAACCGGGTCTCGTCCTCGATGTACTTCTCGAGGAAAAAGTCGATCGTACCCTGTGGATCTTCGCCAAGGTACTTGGAAGCAACCCTCCAGCAGATCTGGATCTTCTCCAGCGCTTTATCGTTCAGCTCCTCATAGTACGCCGGAGTACCCCGGAACCCAACTAGGACCTCTTCGGGAGTTGGTCGGGCGGCGAGCTCATCCTTTAGCTTCTTGTTTTCCCCCCTCATTTCCCGGACAGAAGTCTCGGCCCGGTCCTGTCTCTCCCGGATCTCATCAAGAAGTTTCTTATGCGCTGCGGCCTCCTTCAAGTCCTTGATCTCCCGGGACAGCTTCTCGGCTTCGGTTTTATAAACCTCGGCAGCATCAGCCTTCGCCTGCAAGCTTCGGGTTATGCAAACTAATCCAGCAACCCGGGAGTTGGCCTGAAATTATTACACATCACGATTAGATGATACAGATACAGAAAAAGCAAGTCCAAAACCAAAATATTACAAGAAAAAACTTACAGCGGTAATCTCCTCCTGAAGTCCGACCAGGAAGTCGTTGATGGGCTCCTTTCTGTACTTTTTCCTTTCGGCGGTGCTGGCATAATTCTCAAAGAGCTCCTTCCGGCGAGTCTCCGGAGTAAACCTAGCCAGCAAGGCCTTCAGGGTCTCCGGGGTATCCGGGGCCAGCTCAACAGCAGCTTTCTTGGAAGCATGACCCTCAGACCCTTCTCCTCCTTTCTCCCCGGAACCTGCAGAGGCTCTCTTCCTCTTCCGGGGCACTGGGACCCTCATCGCATCCCTCTGCTGCACATCCTCAGCCCAGGGTTCATTGATAACAATAGTAGTCCTCCCCGGCCTAGTCGGGGCATCCTTCCAGGCCGCCTCTTCGCCTTCACCAAATTTCTTCTTCCCGAGATCCACATTCGTCACTCCTCCAATCCTTTGCAGCTTGGCTGACAAATCCTTGAGCTGAGCGGACATGTTCGGGGGATAAGGAATTAACTTGGGAATACCTGAAAAAGAAACAACAAGATATCAGTCCCGGATACAAGCAAACAATAAAAGTTAGAGCAACGAAATAAAGGTAAGACAAAAGACTTACAGCCGGAAGTATGCATATTTTCATTGCTATTAAAGGTGTCCCGGGTCCATTACGTCCCAAGTGCCCCACAGATGGCTTAAACCATCGCGAGAGCTGCTTGCCCGAGCCGCTGGACCGGAAATTTATCTGTTTTAATTTCGAGCTTATGGAGTGGCATAAACTTCAAATCCCCACCCCGGACAAAGATAAACTCCCGGTGCCACCCCTTAAGTGATGTCAACATGCTGACCGGGAGTACCATCTTATCTGAAGGATTTCCGCAGTCCTCAATCCTAAACAAGAACTCATATATTGGTCGGGAGGTGGATCTCTTGATCTTAAAAATATGGTGGAAAAGTTTGAAGGTGGGGAGGTAGTTTTTGGCATGGCAACAGGCTAAAAACCAACTTATCCACTTCACGGAATTTGGGGCCAGTTGGGTGAAAGGAATCCCGTACACATCCCGGCATAGGGATTTGGTGAATTGATGTAATCCAAGGCGCATGCCTCGGAGGTGTTCTAAGGGAATCCTGACCCATCCTCCCTCTGGTCTGTGATACACCCTCTCGTGACTCTCGGTCCATCTCCATTCATATTTATCCTCAAGGTTAAACACAAGCCTAAGGGCACCATCTACCTCGGCATCTGTATACTTGTCCTAAATCTCTTTATGAACCGCCCCACACTCGTACCTAGTCCCCGAGGCGGTATAAAACTTCATGTTCATGTCATCCTCGTCATAGGGCTCCCTACAGCCTAACCCATCCGGGCCCCCATACACCTCGGATAAATCTCTATAATAAAAGCCCAAGGGTTTAGGGTTTATTCGGCACTAGACGAAGTATTCATCTAATCTTCCCAAGACCCATCCAGATTGGACAAGGTACCCCCGGGGCCTAGGACTGAAGTCTGGGCTAGAACCTGCTGTGGCTGGTCAACTCGGGGAGGCATCTCTACGGAGCTACTACTGGAAGAAGAGGAAGAAGGGTAGAATGCGTTTAGTTCGCCTAAGCCGGTAGGCCGCTCGGGGTACCGATTTCTAAGGGTAGCAGTACGCTTAAAGTGGCTACCTGGAATATACTATGTGTATCTATATAAACACACCCCAAAGTCAATGCCAAACCCGAACCCAACAACAAGAACAAAACAAAAAATAGAAGAGTTTTAGAAACAAATCGTGCACAAATCTTAGCCCAAAAACAAGATCTACGACATATACGTACACATACAACCAAAAACACATATCAAGAACACACGCCGGGCTCTTCAACTTTTTACACTACTAGAAACCCACTTTTTCGCATATTAAACTAGCAAAACCTATGTTATTTACATAAATTAAACACAAAACCACCGTGAAAACCGTACAAAACCCACACAACTACAAAGATTCTAGGTCAAAACAACAAAGCAATCACAAAAACAAGTAAGAATGGCGAAACAAAAACTCGCACAAAAAGTACACAGTAGCGAAGCAAAATCAGTAAAAAAATAAAAAAAAAAGACATGCATGGTGGAAGAGCATGAAAAATCAAGAAAGGAGACAAAAAATTACAAATTAGCAGGAGAAAAAACGAAGGCTTCAATCTCGCAAAAATGTCTCTCCAAAGGTTTTGATTTTTTCAGTCTCTCTCCCAAACTCCTTTATCGCGTAAAAGAAAAAAGAAAAGGAAGAGGATGGTATTTATAGAAGGAAGAGGGGAAGGTGAAAGATGAAAGGTTTTTCGGGGTAAAAATTAACCCCCACCCCACGTGGCACCCTTCGATTGGTCCCAGAAAGTAACTGCACAACAGTTATTACACGGCTTGTCACGTAATCATTACGTGTGCACGACTTTTTAGGAGAAAAATGGGGGAAATTAAAAACTGTACACTCAAAAGATACGCATAAAATGTGTATATCTTTTGCCCCGGCTGGAATCCTAACAGTCGCCTGACACTCCGGACTTGCAGCGTCAACTTTTCAGAGTCCGGTCAAATCAAATGCCAGGATTGTCCTTACCCACCAAACCTTGCCCAAAATTCAAATTTCAAATCAAATGACTAGCCAAGTCAACCCCGGAGTCTCATTCCCATTTGACCTCGGGGTTAGGGGGCAACAAATCAAATAATCCCCCAAAATTTTTCCTAAGTACTTCAAGGAATCCCACCTTGGAGTAACATCAAGTGACTAGCCAAGTCAACCCCGGTGTCTCATTCCCATTTGACCTCGGGGTTAGGGGGCAACAAATCAAATAAACCCTCAAAATTTTTCTAAGTACTTCAAGGAATCCCACCATGGATTAACATCATTTGACAAGCCAAGTCAACCCCGGAGTCTCATTCCCATTTGACCCCGGGGTTAGGGGGCAACTAATCAAATAACCCTCAAATATTTCCTAAGGCGTAGCGGCACGATAATAAATAATCTACTCCCTCATCCGGGTAAACCCGCATAAGGGAGTGGGGGGCAAATGATAGCCTATATTAGTACAGTCCCAATAATAGAGGCCCAGGGCCCAATAAGAAGAGCACAGGAAAGACTCAGCTTCAACCTTGGAGAGCCCCGGACGCGTGGCAACATCACCACCGTCCAGGTGCTCCGAATCCAGAACATTCCTACGGTCCGAATTCGATAGTACTTCGGTGAATCTGAGGCGTCCACACGCCCTACAGTCCAAAAGACATACCTACGGTCCAGATTAAAGGGGACAAACCCCTAAACCCTAGTAGGAGGCCTATAAAAGGAAGGACAAAAGGAAGGTTACAGGTTACACTCCCTCTCACGTATACTTACATATACACACACGCATACACACCATAAAAACACTTGCATAATTCCCGTTTTACCCCTTTTCTCCTTCAAAACCCTCTCTCATTCTCACACCGGAGGTGCCGCGGGGACGCCACCCCCTCCAGTTCTGTTTTGTAGGTTCCCACCCTATAGCTACACCGCACGCCGCCGTCATTCCTGCCAAAGCGGAGCATAAGTCCGGGCCCAGCGAGGAGAGTACCCCGGGGTGAATCGGGATTATCATTGGCGCTAGAAGGAGGGGGAGAACCTCCGACCAGTGGTGTTCATATCCGCCACTCTTACCCCACCCAGCAACTCAGAATACCACTCCACAGTAAGAACGCCACTACCAATCTCTCAGATCTATTTTTTATAGTTGATCACATAAACTCATAATATCACATTATATAGTTGATCCAAACTAAAACAAAATTAAAATCAAAATATAATTCGACAAACTAAAATAAAATCCTTCCTGGTTAAAACAAAGTTATCATATTAATCCGGATCTAAAAAAATTATAATGATTTGGTCGGTGTAGTGAATCTTGGTTAAAATAAAATAATATAAACTATTAATTCAAAGATAAAGAGAAGTTCCTCACAAATGAAAAGGATTCATTTGTTTACTTATTAATCACCTGTGATCCTTCTTAACAAGCATTTCTTGACAATTAAGACTGTTTGAATTGTTTTGTAAAATATCTTAACAATTGTTACATTCTCAATCGCTAAGAAGGAAAAAGGTTGCTTAGTGATTAAAAAATCTTCAGTTTTATACGGTATTGTATTTACTTTAATATTTATATATCAATATAATATACATAAGATTACCACTTTAGTTAATCAAGGATAGTCTTACAAGTTTGATAAAAACGTTTTGTCATAATGTGTTATGTTATATTTATATTTAATTATTAAATTATTAATACATTGATTTTTAGCCTGAATAAAAATTATTTAAGTTATTTATTATGAATTTGAATATTATAATTACCATAAACTATTACTCTTTTTAAATAATTTCTCAAATAACAAAATTCAATTATAAGTAAAAATAAAATTTTGTTCAGAAATTTTTAAATATTTTATTAAGTTTATGTACCAAAAGTATTATTCATTCAGAATTCAAATATTTTAATCACTCAAAAAATTTTACAATTCAGATTTTTTTAATCAGATTTATCAAATAACCCCCTTAGATCAATATTAAACATAATTCGTTACTATTGATCTAAACTAACTTTACTTTTAATTAAAAAAATATGATCACACCTAAAAATATGAATAAAAATATATCATTGAATGGGCAACATTACTTTTTTAGATATCTTTTCTTAAAAAAGTCATGAATATATATTAATATATTTATCATTAAATCATGCCGTTTAAAATATTAAAGGAATAAATTTAAGAATTAAATTCAGAATAAAACTATAAAAAAAATATGTAATATTATAAAAGGCACGTGTATCGCACGAGATTTTAAGCTAGTTAACTATTAAATCTTAAAAAACAAATAGTTACTTAATCAATTTATCTAAATTAAAGTCTAACTTTTTTCAAAAAGAAAATTAAAGTCTATTTATATTATTGGTGAATATAATCAATATTAAAGTTGGCATCTTCTTTCGCTATAATTTAATAGACGAAACATTAAATTTTTTTCAGTCAGTCGGTCATTCTAATTCCAATCGATAATGATGTTAGCTTCATATATAATTCATATTCAAATCGATATCCAACTCTATATTATCATAATCGATATTGAATTCAATATTTTCTTCCAATTATTATCTATACTATATTATAATAAATAAAACATTAAAAATTTGGTTGATCGGTTTGTCTATCGGTCATTTATAATCCTAATTTATATTGAAGTTAATTTCCTGTACCAATTTAAATTCTAATTCAACTAAAGTCTATATTATACTAGTTGGTGTTTAAATTAACTTTTTCAACCAATTTAATTAAATTCAAATTCATATTAAGCTATATATTATTTTAATTGATATTGAAGTTAACTTACTTTACAAATATAATTTTTATTTAATTAAATTTTGAAACAACCCTTGATATATCATATTAACATTAGTACTAACACACTAATATTTCCTATGCTAAACCACTAATAAAAATTCACTTTAATCTCTAATAAACTTAATTTGGTCGCTTAAATTATAATCGATGAATTTTTCTAATCAAATTTATGATTAGATAAAATAGTATAAATTAGTTCAAGATTTAACAATCTAAATAATTCTAAATTAAAATATTTCAATGAAAAATGTAACTTATTAAACTCGGCTTATTTAATTGGACCGATATATATTTTCCAGAACCTACTTTAATTCTTTAAAACCTAACTATTATAAATAGTTATTATAATGTAATAAAAGATACATTAAACTATATTTATATAGACACACCGTTAACAAATATAATTTATAAAACATTAAAATAAAAAATAACAATGATCTAAAACAACAGTGCTATGGGTTTTAAGTTATGTGTCACGCCCCAACTTGACAATACATATAATACAAGTTATTACAATAATTAACAAAAGATAGTAAACACAACCGAATCCAAGATCTTACAGTTTAGGGTTTGGAACAGCCCAATCCTATTAACTATTACAATCTGATTTTTAATATTGAGTCCTCACACAAACTATTTCTTATTCTACCTGAGCTCGAACACACGCATCAGCATCACAAGTCTTACGTGCTGTCTGCTTGAATCTAACCATAGCTGCTAGCTGTAATATAAGGAGAAAAGAAGCAGTGAACCAAATGCTCAACAAGTGCTATACAATAAAATAAGATAAAAGAATGATAATGTGAAGATAGAGCTAATAATTACAAGAAATGGACTGTTGGGGGATGGCATCATTTGTTTGTATCAAAACATTTCCAAAATCATTTCTTAATCAAAAACCATTTTATGACGCTACGGATTACAGCCGGTGATCAGCCGCGAAGTAATCCCGAAACTCGCAGGGTTCTAAAACATTAATGGGATCCCTAGGCAACTTTTAAGCCTATAATTTAAGTGCGTAAATGACTTGCGTCTCAGTCTAGATCCACTATTTAAAGAAAACATTTGTCCCCCTTTGGGACTGAAAATCCAAATTTTTATCATTTCAAAAATTGATGCCAATTGACAATTAATTTCTTAAACAGGAAACATCTTTATCAAGGGTTATAAATCCACTTTGAAACACTGGGAATATATCCACTAGGGCCATGATCCACTAGACTTTACTCTATCAGGGTAATTGAAAGGTTTCTATTTACAAGGACTTCGACACGGAGATTTAGTAAGGCTATCAGATAATATGAAAGAGTAATGCCAGACTAGGCTTAAAGCAATGGTTTCAAATAAGGTATAGGTATTAAAATATCAAGAAGATAAGCATCACTGGTTCCAGGTAGAATATAGGTATTAAAATACAATGAAAGTGATCATCAGCTCAAGGTATAACATGGTATCACGCTTTAGGGTAAGGATAGGGTTATCAAACAATCATTAACAATCTTTAAGGGATGAATGGCTTTTAGGCTTCAAACTGAGGTTACTGAGTACAACTTACACATGGTTCAATATCACAATTACTTTGGTATACAAGCATAATAAGACATTTTGATCTACTTGCATAACAATCTTCAAATAAGGTTAAATTACTTGCAATAGACACTTGAGGGTTCATGGTATTTCTATATAATACGAAGATAGATTTGAAAACCACTTGGTTCATGTATAGCAAGGTAAATCAGAATACTCGCATCATATATAGGAACTAGTTATCACACACTTGCAGTGTAAACGAAAAAAAACATGTTCAATCACTTGCCTTGAAAAAGGCTGGACTGGACTGGCAGGTCGGAGCAACTGGAAGCTTTAATCGACCTTTATGGAAATTTTACCCTCGTCTCGAGATCCTACACAAATAATAATAACCTCATTATAATATATTCCTACCAACTCAACCTATTTGCAAACCAAAATTAAACACAATGGCACTTAGGCCAATATACACGCAATTTACAATCACCTTATAAAATAATAGTACACATAGCCACATATGCTCACATACCATATTTAAGTACCAAATAATATCACACACGACATATTACAATACTAGGCTTGGATGATCTCGCTCCACATACTTAAGTCACTTGGTCGCTAAACTAGACAAAATCTCCAAATTTTGGCTTCCTACTCGAAGTGCCTTTACTAAACCATCTGATTCCTATTGACCCTAACTTGGGCATTTCACTCTACTGACTTTATGTTACCTTGCAACTATGGTGGTCAACCTAGGCTTCACTCATAAGTGCTCTAAAACTATGTGGTAAGTGGAGATGCTTATTATGATAAATTTCAGAATGACATCTAAGGTTTCTTGGGTGCGTTTGGCATTCTTACAATTCAAATTTTCCTTCAAAACTTATACACTAGACTCTTCTGATAATAAGTCAACTCCCAAACTTGATGTGGCTCAAGGGCCTAGCTTGGGCCTCCCTAGGCCTAAGCTTAAAGTCCATGACTCCCCTGTTTTTCTTGGCAGAAAAGGTCCTGACTTGAACTAACTTGTGACACATGGTTCTAACTTAAATCCTATGAACTCTGGCTTGAAAAACTCCTCTGACACTCCCCCTAATTAAGTCCCAACAGGGCTTAATGAGGACCTACCTATGACATGGTCAAAACTTCCCATTTCTAAGTTGCAACAAAACTTTCCTCTGCTGGACAGATTTGGTGTTTCCACTCGTGCACCTAACCAAACGTCTTACAAACCGCCAACAAACACCTAAAACCTATTGTATACTCCTAGTGCTAGATTCTGGTGGCTTGGGCCTCAAAGTGCACAACAATGACAAGGTCAAATCTCACTCTAAACCTCAGGGTACCAAACTGATTTTCTAGCAGAAACTAATACTCTCCTTTCACCAAGGTTCTTACTTAACAAACCCAACCAACAACAACCAAAAATCCAAACCAAACCTTAACTAAGGTGTTCTACTGAACTAACTCCCTTACACTCAAAATAAACTTAGTGGAGATCATCCCTACCTAAGGTGCAACATAGCAAAATAAAAGTTAACACATTACACAAATTACAAGTCATCAAGTTTTTGAAAACGATAAGTTATATCTTCTTTATAAATATATACGAATTAACATCACATATCAAGGAGCACAAATCAAAATTAATATCTTAACCCTACTGAAATTAAGGCTTACTAACAAAAATCTATCCAAATAATCAAAAACTTTCGTAAATCAAGAGTGGTTTACATGCATGCATGCCTTCGAATATTCAAACCAAAACAATATGGTTTCCAAAATAAATTTTACCATAAAATCAACATGCAAGCCTAGCATAAGCTATAACTAAATGATCACTTAGCATGCAAAGGATTTTATCAAGTTTTTGCTACAAAATTCATGTTATCACCACCAAAAACACATAAGAATGAAACAAGGCAACAAAACAACCTCAAGAACCATTCATTCGGCTCCCTCAAGGTCATGGCCGAATGAAATGGAAGGGAAATGACCTTTAAAATCAAGAGCCTCATTCTCATGACTTGGCATTTCACCATTCCTTGTAGTTCCCTCAAAATACTGTAGAATTTTAAACATCATGGAAGCATGGTAAAACAATTTTTACGATATAAAATCCATATAATACACATACAGATCATGAATTAAATCGAGGGATCGTTTCTAACCTTTAAAAGCGATCCAAGAACCACGAGCGGAGATCCTTAGCAGCTGCTCCTCAAGTGTGAAGCACTCCACCGGTATCCACCGAGAAATCGATGTAATGAAGGAGGAGGAGGTGGAAAAAATTAGGGTTTTGTAAATTTTTAGGTTGAGGCAAAAATAGGGTTTATAATAGTATATTTATAGGCAAAATTTTCAGCTAAAAATTTTCCCATAAAATATTATTATTATTATTATCCCTTTATTATTCTCACTAATAATTAAAACACCTTTTAATTATTAATCCTTTTTCTAAACACTTTAGAAATAATTCTCTCACTTGATTTAATTTCCAAAAATTAAATTCTTAATTAATAATATTAAGAACTTTTTCTTAATTAATTTATAATCAATTAAATCTCATTTAATTAATTATTAAATTTGCCAATTAATTATTTATTTCATAAATAAATAATTATCAGCCATTATTAATTAATTCCTCCATCATTAAATCATTCTCTTTTATGGTGTGACCCTGTAGGTTAAATATTAAGCCGGTAGTAGAAATAAATAATAATAAAACTATTTTATCATTATTTATATAAATTCTCTAATTCATTAAATATGATTAATTAATTAATCATATTTATTCTACATCGTGAGAGATACTTCTCAGCATATCGCGACTATCCGGATAATACGAATTCACTGCTTAGAATACCAAGAACCTATTCAGTGAATAGTTACCGTACAATTAATTTCTTCTACCCTACAATGTCAGGGTTAAATACAAGGCATGAAACTTGTGTCAAGCCTATCTTATTTAATCATTTGTTTTCTCATTCACTATGCTTAGTTCTATTTAATGTAAATTAGAAACTTCTTTCTAATTTCATTCACTCTGGCCAGAGATTCCTGAACTAGCATAAGTGGATCAGCATTGAACATTCTCTTCCTTCACTGGAAGGGGTAGATCCTTTATTGATCATACACTATCTTCGTGTACAAATTCCTATACCCAGTAGAGCCCTTATAATTGTCCCTGGAGACTAAGAACTAAACCAATGCATAGTTCAGTGTACACAAGATGACTATGATGACCTCAAGTCTAAGGATACTTGTACAACTATCACTATGTGAACAACTGCTGACATGTGAGTGAACTCCATCAGTTGTTCAGCTGTGTGAGTCATGTTCAGTGAACTTATTCTATAATAAGCACCTACATACTAGCTATAGTGTCACCACACAAATGTCTATGAGATTAGACATCCTTCATAATAAAGCAAGCATAGTATGTACCGATCTTTGCGGACTATTAATTACCAGTTAGTAATCCTACGACCAGGAACTATTTAAGTTTAGAGTTATCATCTTTTAGGTCTCATTATTATGATCTCATCACAATCCATAAAAAGCTTTACTCTAAACTGTGGTATATATTATTTAAACACTTAAAATAGATAGAGCCCGCAATAAAAATAAAACAAGTCTTTTATTAATATTAATGAAATCAAAACAGATTACATAAAAGTTATTCCTAAATCCTCATACATGATTGGACTTAGGACATATCTCTTTCAATCTCCCACTTGTACTAAAGCCAATCACTCTGGTATCTAATACCCATCTTGTCCTTATGACGATCAAAGTGACTTTGAGAAAGTGGCTTTGTTAAAGGGTCTGCTATGTTGTTATGTGTGTCAACTCTCTTGACGTTGACATCTCCTATTTCAACAATCTCCCTAATCAGATGAAAGCGCCGCAGGACATGTTTGGAATTTTTATGAGACCTAGGTTCCTTGGCTTGTGCTATTGCTGCGTTGTTATCACAATACAAAACAATAGGCTCTTCAACGCTAGGAACAACTCTCAACTCAGAAACAAATTTCCTCATCCAAACGGCTTCTTTTGCAGCCTCACTTGCAGCTATATATTTTGTTTCTGCTGTGGAGTCAGCCGTTGTAGATTGTTTGGAACTCTTCCAACTAATCGCACCACCATTCAGAGTAAACACGTACCCTAACATGGATTTGCTATCACTTTCTGATTGAAAACTAGAGTCAGTATAACCCTCTATTTTCAACTCAGATTCACCACCAAAAACAAGAAAAATGTTCTGAGTCCTTCGCAAGTACTTAAGGATGTGTTTCACTGCTTTCCAGTGGTCTTCACCTGGATTGGACTGATATCTGCTCGTCACACTAATTGAATAAGCAACATCAGGCCTCGTACACAACATCGCGTACATGATAGATCCTATTGCTGAAGCATAAGGAATCTTACTCATACGCTCTCTTTCCTCAAGTGTCTTAGGAAACATTTTTTTTGGAAAGGGACACTCCATTGCTCATCGGTATGAGACCTCTTTTGGAGTTTTCCATGCTAAACCTTTTAAGCACTTTCTGGATGTATGTACCCTGGGTAAGACCTATCATTCTTCTAGATCTATCTCTATAGATCTTCATACCGAGAATGTAGGATGCTTCTCCCAAGTCCTTCATGGTGAAGTTCTTTGATAGCCATACTTTGACTGATTGCAGCATCGGTATATCATTTCCTATAAGAAGTATGTCATCCACATAAAATACAAGAAATGTTACCGCGCTCCCACTAACCTTCTTGTAGACACATGGTTCATCTATGTTTTTGATAAAACCAAACTCTTTGATTGTCTCATCAAAACGGATGTTCCATCTACGAGAAGCTTGCCTTAAACCATATATAGTTCGCAGCAGCTTACATACTAGGTGTTCATTTCCCTTGGAAAGAAAATTCTCTGGCTGTGTCATATACACTTCCTCCTCAAGTTCCCCATTGAGGAAGGCCGTTTTCACGTCCATTTGCCAGATCTCATAGTCGTAGTAAGCAGCAATTGCAAGCAAAATCCAAATTGATTTTAACAGGGCTACAGGTGAAAAAGTTTCATCAAAGTCAATCCTTTGCCTTTGTTTGAATCCTTTTGCCACGAGCCTAGACTTATAGGTCTCCACCTGGCCATCTACTCCAATCTTTCTTTTGTATACCCACTTGCACCCAATAGGCTTCACACCTTCAGGCGCCTCAACCAGAGTCCATACTTGGTTGGTATACATAGATTCCATTTCGAATTTCATGGCACTATACCATTTCTCTGAGTCAACACTACTCATAGCCTCATTATAGGTCACAGGGTCGTCATCATCAATGATTGACAACTCATTGCCATTCTCAATGACAAGGCCATAAAACCTCTCAGGTTGGCGAGACACTCTCCCTGTCCTATGAATGGGCTGTTCCACAGAAGGTTGTTCAGTCTGAATAGGTGTTTCCACTTGATCCGTAGTAGTTTGTGCTTCTTGAACTTCATCAAGTTCAATTTTGCTCCTACTGTTTCCTTCAAGGATAAACTGCTTTTCCAAGAAGGTAGCATGTCTGGAGACAAACACCCGATGATCGGTGTAAAAGTAATACCCCAAAGTCTCTTTAGGATATCCCACATAATTACATTTTACGGATCAAGATTCCAGCTTATCTGGGTCAACTTTCTTGACATAAGCTGAACATCCCCAAATCTTAACGTGTTTAAGACTCAGTTTCCTTTCTTTCCATATCTCATATGGAGTTTGAAGAACAGATTTGGAAGGTACCTTATTCAGTAATTATGCTGAGGTTTCCAATGCATAACCCCATAGGAATACTGGAAGATTCACATAGCTCATCATGGACCGAACCATGTTTAACAAAGTTCGATTTCTCCTTTCAGATACCCCATTCAACTGTGGAGTATATGGAGGAGTCCACTGGGAGACTATACCATTTTCTTTGAGATAATCTAGAAACTCTCCATTCAAGTATTCACCACCTCGATCTGATCGAAGAGTTATAATACTGTGTTTGGTTTGTTTCTCCACTTCATGTTTATATTCTTTGAACTTTTCAAAGGCTTCAGACTTGTGTTTCATCAAATACACATATCTGAATCTAGATCTATCATCTATGAAAGTAATGAAGTATGAAAATCTACCCATGGCTTACGTAGACATTGGTCCACATACATCTGTGTGTACCAATCCTAGCAAATCTGCAACCCTCTCTCTATGTCCACTAAATGGAGATTTGGTCATTTTACCCAATAGACAAGACTCGCATGTAGGATATGATTCAAAATCAAAGGGGTCAAGTAACCCTTCCTTATGCAATGTCCGCATTCTATTTTCATTAATATGACCTAGCCTATAGTGCCATAAATAGGTCAGATTTTCATCATCTCATTTTCTTTTATTAGTTTGTTCAATCTGAAGTAAATCATGCTCTACGTCACATACATACTGACCATTATTTAAAATACCACGTCCATAAAGAACATTATCTCTAAGAATAAAACATTCATTATTCATAATAATAAATGAAAAACCATCCAAATCCAACATAGGAATAGAAACAATATTCCTCACAATAGAGGGAACGTAATAACAATTATTCAAAATAATAGTCTTGCCCGTAGGCATATGTAAACTAAATGATCTTACAGATATGGCCGCAACCCTTGCTCCATTGCCCATACGTAGAATCATCTCATCTCTTTCAAGAGTCCTACTTCCCTTTAGTCCTTGCAACGAATTGCAAATATGAGAACCACATGCGGTATCTAATACCCAAGTAGAAATTTGACCTAGTGACATATTAACTTCGATCATGAACATGCCTGAATCAGAAGCGGTAGTCTCACTACCCTTCTTCTTCTTCTTCAATTCTGCAAGGTAAACCTTGCAGTTCCTCTTCCAGTGCCCCAACTTGTTACAGTGAAAACAAACAGCTAAATTAGGACCAGTCAACTTGTGAGCATCTAGTATGCTCCAGAGTGATAGTGCAGAAGACATAACGAATATAGTAAATATGCAAATGATAAACACATAACAACACTTAGAAAATATTCAATTTCATTTCAAAACACTATATGAATCGGGTCTTTATTCATAAGTGGCTCCCACTAGTTTATCTAATTTATACAACCCCTAAGTGAAAATTAAGCATTCATAATGCTAGTGGGAATAGGGATCCTACATTCCATCACACAACCTCGGCTGTAGCACGAAACGTCATGTGATGTTCAATAGGCAGACAACTCTTGTCAATTACATCTTATATTATTCCCTAATATAACTTTAGCCTCTTGAATAATTGAGTCATGGCTGTGGCACGACAAACTCAATATTCTAAGTCAAGTCTAACCCAACATTTCGTACAATTGAATCAGTCTCCAACGACCCACGGCTGTAGCACGTAACGACCTTTAGATTCTAATTCAATGTACACATCTCTATGTAATAGACAAGTATTTCTTATTTCGAAATCAAAGCCCTCGACTGTAGCACAAAATGACAATGATTTAAAAATAAGAACCACTTTCTATCATGTTGGAAGGCTATGACCGACACAAGCCCGTTGTGTCATTGGCCAATTACTACTTAATATTATTTAATTTTAGAGGGATTATATTACGTTACAATCATAATCATATTATAAAGAGATTCTTCCTTTTAAATTAAATATTTCAAATCAATAATCGATAATCAGATGATTCCCAGATCGGGTGGAGCATTGTCAAGAGGCATCACTTAATAACCCTTTCTTACAGATAGAAATCTGTTGTTGACAGAATCATCCTTTCTCTCAATATTGAAAATTCATATTCAATTATGTGTTTCATAAACACAAGAATCTCATGATCGTAATCATAATATTTATATTAAGGTCATGAAACAATTTCAGTATACTAGATTGTCTAACAAACGCCTTATGTTAATTAAGTTCACCTAAATCTATTATCGAATGATAAACTAAGCATATATCACATATATAAGCATGAATAAATGTAAAGGTAGGCATGTTAAATCATGTAGCATATTGGTCTAAGCATTATACATCTCTATGTATCACATCAGGCATTTAAAAGCAATTAAAACAGTCAAAAACAACTTTAAAACACTACTGTTAGCTATAAACAGTCCGAAACAATTTCAGAAAATATCATATAATATACCATTAGATGCGTCTCGAAAAGACGAATCCAACGACACCAAGCACGCCCCATTCTGACAAACCACGCGCCCTCACGCGCCCCGAGAAGAAAATCCACGCGCCGACACGCGCACACGCGCACACGCGTTTCACGCGCCCCATACCCTAAGCTGACGTCAGCATAACGTCATCTGATGACATCAGCACAGGGCTGACCGTTGACCCGCGCGTGTCTGAAACGCGCCGCGCATGACACACGAGCGCGTGTACCCCACGCGCGCACGTCAGACGCGCGCTCCTCCGCTTTGTTCTGACTGTCGCCGTTTTTTTTTATTCACCAGCCGCCACCGCCTGTCGTCTAACACCGAAAAGCGAGCCTCCCACCATCAACATTAGTGCAGCAGAATAATCTTTTCCCAGCAGCAAACAGAAATATATATACTATATATACATATATTTAATTACGAAATTTAATTGAAACAACTTCAAAAATTCATAACAATTAATCCATACATCATAAAATTATGAAAAAAATACCCAGACGATTTACAACACTTGTAGAACCCAGATCTACAGTCAAAATAATTCTGAGAAAAAATTTCTAATCAGTCATAATTAATCCATGATATAACTTGTAAAAATCATAATTAATTCATACAAGCACATAAAATTCTGAAATTTTTATCACAGATCTATATGCATACAACCTATGCTCTGATACCATTGTAGGATTTTAAACATCACGGAAGCATGGTAAAACAATTTTATGATATAAAATCCATATAATACGCATACAAATCATAAATTAAATCGAGGGATCGTTTCTAACCTTTAAAAGCGATCCAAGAACCACGAGCGGAGATCATTAGCAGCTGCTCCTCAAGTGTGAAGCACTCCACCAGTATCCACCAAGAAATCGATGTAATGAAGGAGGAGGAGGTGGAGAGAATTAGGGTTTTGTAAATTTTTAGGTTGAGGCGAAAATAGGGTTTATAATAGTATATTTATAGGCAAAATTTTCAGTTGAAAATTTTCCCATAAAATATTATTATTATTAACCCTTTATTATTCTCACTAATAATTAAAACACCTTTTAATTATTAATCCTTTTTTCTAAACACTTTAGAAATAATTCTCTCACTTGATTTAATTTCCAAAAATTAAATTCTTAATTAATAATATTAAGAACTTTTTCTTAATTAATTTATAATCAATTAAATCTCATTTAATCAATTATTAAATTTGCCAATTAATTATTTATTTATTTCATAAATAAATAATTATCAGCCATTATTAATTAATTCCTCCACCATTAAATCATTCTCTTTTATGGTGTGACCCTGTAGGTTCAATATTAAGCCGGTAGTAGAAATAAATAATAATAAAACTATTTTATCATTATTTATATAAATTCTCTAATTCATTAAATATGATTAATTAATTAATCATATTTATTCTACATCGTGAGGGATACTTCTCAGCATATCGCGACTATCCGGATAATACGAATTCACTGCTTAGAATACCAAGAACCTATTCAGTGAATAGTTACCGTACAATTAATTTCTTCTACCCTGCAATGTCAGGGTTAAATACAAGGCATGGAACTTGTGTCAAGCCTATCTTATTTAAACATTTGTTTTCCCATTCACTATGCTTAGTTCTATTTAATGTAAATTAGAAACTTCTTTCTAATTTCATTCACTCTGGCCAGAGATTCCTGAACTAGCATAAGTGGATCAGCATTGAACATTCTCTTCCTTCACTGGAAGGGGTAGATCCTTTATTGATCATACACTATCTTCGTGTACAAATTTTTATACCCAGTAGAGCCCTTATAATTGTCCCTGGAGATTAAGAACTAAACCAAAGTATAGTTCAGTGTACACAAGATGACTATGATGACCTCAAGTCTAAGGATACTTGTACAACTATCACTATGTGAGCAACTGCCGACACATGAGTGAACTCCATCAGTTTTTCAGCTGTGTGAGTCATGTTCAGTGAACTTATTCTATAATAAGCACCTACATATTAGTTATAGTGTCACCACACAAATGTTTATGAGAACAGACATCCTTCATAATGAAGCAAGTATAGTATGTACCGATCTTTGTGGATTATTAATTACCAGTTAGTAATTCTACGACCAGGAACTATTTAAGTCTAAAGTTATCATCTTTTAGGTCTCATTATTATGATCTCATCACAATCCATAAAAAGCTTTACTCTAAACTGTGGTATATCTTATTTAAACACTTAAAATAGATAGAGCTCGCAATAAAAACAAAACAAGTCTTTTATTAATATTAATGAAATCAAAATAGATTACATAAAAGTTATTCCTAAATCCTCATACATGATTGGACTTAGGATATATCTCTTTCAAATACAACCTTAAATCCATGAGAATCAAGATTGTATTTTGAGTTCCAACTAAAACTTTGACATACAAACTCAAAATTAAACTTTTCACTCAAAACTCTTTGGATTATATATGATCAAGATATAAGAAGCAACATTTACTTGAATGGGAGATAGAAGCTTGAATGAAAAAAATAAAGAAAACAGGGGTGTGGGGTCGGCCAAAAGAGCCGAGAGAGAGGAGGGCCGAGAGGGGAGGGAGGAGAATGAAGGGGGTGGAATGGTGGAGTGAAGGTGGAGTGATCATCACATTTGCTTGGTTTTTGTGCTTTTGATTTGACCACAAGTGAGTGGATTTAGGAAATGACAAGAGTAACCTTCTAGCTAAAGTTAGGTAGATTTGAATGCAAGGACAAAGTGGTAACTTGGCTAGTAGAATGAAAGTGAGTGGGGTTGGAAATGCCTTCTTTGCCCCTTAGTTGAATGGAAGAGTATTTGCATGCAAGGGTAACCATGTAATTTGATAATTACTAAGCAACTAATTTTCAAAGATTTATTTTTATAAAATAAAATAAAAGTTCAAAAATTATAAAATTATACCATAAAATAACTTGGATTTTTAGAAATTTTATGAGATCACTTTTAAAATTTGTGAATGAAATAATTTTTAAAAGAAAATTTCCCAAGGTATAGAATATTTCTTATAAATCAAAAATAAGGGCAATTAATAAAACTCTTGCTTTGAAAAATTTATATTCTACATAAAGCAATTTATAATGCAGAAATTTCCATTCACACAAACGTACAATCATTAAGTATATTTATAATCGGCTCTAATATTATATAGAGTTCACAAATAATATTACACAAAATGCCGATCGTAACATCCTCTCCCCCTTAAAGGATTCTGTCCCCAGAATCTAAGAGAACAGATGAGGATACCGGAAACACATATCAGACTCTAACTCCCAGGTTGATTCTTCGACCTTGGGGTTCCTCCAAAGTACTTTTACTAACTTTATCGACTTATTTCTATGACTCTTTACTTGCCAGTCGAGTAATTTGACAGGTTGCTCCATAAATGACAGGTCGGCCTGAATTTCAATAGGTCCATATTCTATCACATGGTTGGCATCAAGATTGTACTTCTTAAGCAATGACACATGGAACATATTATGCACATGCTGATACTGAGGTGGTAAGACTAACTCATAAGCCACCTTCCCCACTAGACTCAAAATTTCAAAAAGACCTATATATCTAGGCGCTAACTTCCCCTTTTTTACCGAATCTAGACAACCCTTTCCTTGGCGATACTTTCATCAAAACGGTTTCGCCTACTTGGAATCTAACATCCTTACGCGCTAGATCCGCATACTTTCTCTTTCTATCTTGAGCAGCAAGCAACCTTTTCTGAACTAATTTGACTGTCTCGTGCAACTGTTGTACCAATTCTGGGACTTAAATCTTTCCTTCTCCCACTTCATCCCCACTTATCGGTGATCTACATTTCCGTCCGTATAAAGCTTCGTATGGTGGCATGCCAATAATGGAATGATAACTGTTGTTATAGGAGAATTCTACCAATGGCAAGTGGTCGTCCCAGCTTCCTGCAAAATCAATTGTACAACTGCGCACCATGTCTTCGATTATTTTAATTATCCTTTCGCTCTGACCATCAGTCTGCGGATGATACGCCGTACTCATATTCAACTTTGTGCCAAGACTCTCTTGAAAATGCTTCCAGAATCTCGAGTTAAATGGGGGATCTCTATCTGAAACTATCGATACGGGCACGCCGTGTCTTAGTACGATTTCACGCACATACAGATGAACCAATCTGTCCAATGACGACTTCTCACTAATTGGAAGAAAATGCGTCGACTTCGTAAGGCGATCAACTATAACCCATATAGCGTCATGTCCGGATTTCGTTCGCGGTAGTCCCACTATAAAGTCCATAACAATATTTTCCCATTTCCATTCTTGAATCTTTAGGGGCTGAATTAATTCGCTTGGTCTTTGATGTTCTGCCTTTACTTTTTGACAAGTATAACATTTCGCAACCCATTCTGCCATCTCTCGCTTCATATTTGGCCACCAAAAGTTCTGCTTCAAGTCTCGATACATCTTGGTGCTTCCCGGATGGATTAAAAATCTTGAATTGTGGGCTTCTTGCAAAATCTCAGTCTTCAATTCAGGTACATGAGGAATCCAAATTCTTGAGGAGAACCTTAGTATTCCTTGCTCATCCCTTTGAGTACCAATATCTTCTCCAGTTAGCTGATTTTTCTCTTGCTTCAGTACTTCTTCCTGACATTTCTTTATCTTTTCCAATAATGTTGGCCGAAAAGTCATTGTACGACAAACCTCTTCAACTATCCCACAATCACAAAGTTCCACTCCAAATCTATTAATCTCTTCCGACAATTCTTTTGGTATTGCTATCATATTTAATCTTTCCTTCCTACTCAAAGCATCGGCTACAACGTTTTCCTTTCCCGGATGATAATTTATCGAGCAATCATAGTCCTTAATCAATTCCAACCATCTCATTTGCCTCATATTGAGCTCCTTCTGAGTGAAAATATACTTTAAACTCTTGGGATCCGTGTAGATCTCACACTTTTCTCCGTAGAGGTGATGTCTCCAAATCTTAAGTACGAATACTATGGCTGCTAGTTCCAAGTCATGCGTAGGGTACTTTAATTCATGCGGTTTTAACTGTCTTGACGCATACGCGATCACCTTATTGTGTTGCATTAGCACACAACCCAATCCTTTATGTGAAGCATCACTGAAAATCACAAAGTTTCCTTGATCGTCTGGTAGTACTAACACCAGAGCTGTAACCAACCTCTGCTTCAACTCTTGAAAGTTATCCTCACATTCTGCATTCCATTTGAACTTCTGATTCTTCTTAGTTAACTTAGTCAATTGCGTGGCGATTTTCGAAAAATCCTTGACAAATCTTCTATAATATCCCGCCAATCCTAGAAAACTTCGCACTTCCGTAGGTGTCTTTGGCCTCTCTCAACTCATAATCGCCTCAATCTTTTCCAGATCTACTTTATCTCCTTCATCTCCAATAACATGTCCCAAAAATTGAACCTCCTTTAACCAAAACTCACACTTAGAAAACTTGGCATACAACTTCTCTTATTGGAGTATATCCAATGCTATCCATAGATGCTACTTATTTTCTTCTTCTGACTTTGAATAAATAAGGATGTCATCAATGAACACCACTACGAACTTGTCCAAATACTTTTTAAATACCCGGTTCATCAAATCTATAAATGCTGTCGGGGCGTTAGTCAAACCAAAAGGCATTACTAAAAATTCATAATGTCCGTATCTTGTCCTGAATGCTGTCTTTGGGATGTCTTCTTCCTTGATATTTAATTGATGGTATCCTGATCTTAAGTCAATCTTTGAAAAACACTTTGCTCCTTTCAGCTGATCAAATAGGTCATCTATTCTTGGTAGCGGGTAACGGTTCTTAATCGTCACCTTATTCAACTCCCGATAATCTATACATAACCGCATACTTCCATCTTTCTTCTTTACAAACAGAACAGGTGCTCCCTATGGTGACGTACTTGGACGTATCACTCCTTTGTCCAACAATTCTTGTAGCTGGCTCGCTAACTCTTTCATTTCTGCTGGTGCCATCCTATATGGGGCCTTCGAAACTGGTTCCATTCCCAGAGCAAGGTTGATCTTGAACTCGATTTGTCGATCTGGCGGTAAGCCTGGTAGTTCGTCTGGAAACACATTTGGGAATTCGTTGACTATGGGGATATCTTCTATGCTGAGGTTGTCCCTTTCTGAATCCACTACATAAGCTAGGAACGACTTGCAACCTTTCCTAAGTAACTTCTTAGCCTGGGCGATTATAAGAAACAGTTGCTCTTGCCTTTGTCCCTTAAATACTACTTTCTCTCCACTCTCCGTCTTTAAATACACCTTCTTGGACTTACAATTAATCTGAGTGTTATTCTTCCCTAACCAATCCATGCCTAAATTTATATTGAACTCTCCCAACTTGAAGAGTATCAAGTCATCTGAAAATTTATACCCCGAAATATCAATCTCATACTTTGGACATAGTTGACTCACATGAATCTTCTCTTGATTCGCAATTACCACATTTACTACCTCGCTCATAACCATTTTATCACATTGAAGTTTATCAACAAAAGTTTCTGATATGAAAGATCTCATCGCTCCAGAATCAATCAATACTTTAGCCTCGACATTATTTAGTAAAAGTGTACCTACTATCACCTCAAAATTCTGAACAGAGTCCTTCATTTTTAAATTGAATGTCCTCACTGTTGCTTGCGGAGTTGTTGTAGGTGGTGGAGGTAAGGCCAATACCTCAGCTGACACGCTTGCACTAGTACTTGCCACGTTCATCAGAGCTTTGACTGGTCCAGTTGACTTGCACTCCCTAGCTATGTGTCTAGTCTTTCCACACTTATAGCATGTAACTTCCGGCTTTGGCATCTTACACTCGTTAGCCAAATGTCCCTTCTGGTTGTACCTATAGCATGTCATGCTCAACTTATTACATACTGCGGGGTGCCTTCTTCCACAATGCTTGCATTCTGGTCTCTGAAATCTGTGTTCTCCAACTTGTCCTTGGCTTGCCTGGTTGTTCCCCTTTGATTCTTGTCTTTTGCTCAAATTTCCCTTCTTCTGAAAATTTTCGCCTTTGTGGAATCCAATCCTTTTTACATTTCTGTCTTGTGAGTTTCCGGCTTCAGACTTTTCTCCATAGAATGGAACCTTCCTCTTCTTGTTATCCCTTTCATTCCTTGAATGCATCCCATTACTCTCAATCAGAGCAGCTTGTTGCACTACGCCTGCATAAGTATCAAGCTCAAATATAGCCACTCTATCTCTGATCCAAGACTCTAATCCTTATTGGAATCTCTTTGCTTTTTCCTCCTCACTGCTGGTATACTTTGTCACAAACCTTGACAGCTCTGTGAACTTCTTCTCATACTCCAGTACAGATATACTCCCTTGCTTCAATTCAAGAAATTTATGCTCCATCTGATTCTGCATGTACTTAGGGTAATACTTTTCCAGAAATAACTTCTTAAATCTTTCCTAAGAAACTTGCTGATTTGCTTCCATAGCTTTCACTGAATCCCACCAATAGATGACTTCGCCCTTCAGGAAGTAAGTAACATATGGTGTCTTCTGATCGTCCCCTAACTGTACCAATTCAAAATCCCTTTCTCTATTAATGGATCAGTGGTGTCATAAAATGCAGGTGAATTCACATTCTGAAAAGCTTTGAAAGTAACAACTTGTCGAGGTGGTACTGGTGGATCAGGTGGTTGGTGTGGTTCACGGTTATCTTGGTTTTCAAATTATTGTTGAAGAGTTAGTTGTTGTTGAGCTATAGGGTTTGTTTGTTGTTGTAAGGTTTCTAGTAATCGAAGTATATTAGGATCTGTGGTAGATATGGTTGTTGGGTTCTTCTTTTTGGGTGGCATGATCCTGAAATAAAAGTTACGTCAAAATAGGTATGAACAATGAGATAATTCGAGGGTGTCACATGGCATTCTTGTTCACATATCATGTCAAATTTTAATTTAAACGAATAGGGTAATGCATATAAAAGCATAAAATAACAGTTGAAAGCAAACGGAACGATAGTGCATAATAATTGAAATTTAAAGGTCAAGATACATCAAGATTAGAATAAAGTCTGAATCTAGGAATAACATGCATATTTAAAGGAAACAACAGGGAATTTTATGAAGTCCAACAATACAATATCATGAAAGGTAGATAATGGAAAGAACTAAGGCTCCACTCTTTCAGAACGGGGTTTGGTAGTCTTTTCCTCTCGAAGCGTCTTCACAATACTCTAGAGTTCGTCCGCCACCATCTGGATGATATATTGGCTGGTACGGTCTCGGTGCGATGGCATCTCCTCAAGCTTAGTGTTGACGTACTGAACCAAAGTCTTAAGTCTCGCAGTCATCTACTTCTTAGGCTTTCCTTCATAGTTTCGGCTGTCCGGATACACGTTCTTCAATCAGTCTAACAGTCGGTCGTACTTGCCCTGAAGCATGTCGAACTCGCGCCTCGACTCAACATACATAGAGAAAGCAATAGTGTCATCCGACCCAGAGGATAACGAGGAGTGCGCCCTTTGCTAACAAACCAGACATAGATATATATATAAGAGGAGTATTAATAATAAATTAATTAACCTACTCTCTCGCATAATATCTATAACTTATACATATATCCTATAACCTATTTGGGCTGTTCAGGGACTCTAAACCGTAGCTCTGATACCAAAACCTATCACGCCCCCAACTTGACAATACATATAATACAAATTATTACAATAATTAACAAAAGATAGTTAACACAACCGAATCCAAGATCTTACAGTTTAGGGTTTGGAACAGCCCAACACTATTAATTATTACAATCTGATTTTTAATATCGAGTCCTCACACAAACTATTTCTTATTCTACCTGAGCTCGAATATACGCATCAGCATCACAAGTCTTACATGCTGTCTGCTTGAATCTAACCATAGCTGCTAGCTGTAATATAAGGTGAAAATAAGTAGTGAGCCAAATACTCAACAAGTGCTATACAATAAAACAAGATAAAAGAATGACAATGTGAAGATAAAGCTAATAATTACAAGAAATGGACTGTTGGGGGATGGCATCATTTGTTTGTATCAAAACATTTCCAAAATCATTTCTTAATTAAAAACCATTTTATGACGCTACGGATTACAGCCGGTGATCAGCCGTGAAGTAATCCCGAACCTCGTTGGGTTCTAAAACATTAATGGGATCCCTAGGCAACTTTTAAGCCTACAATTTAAGTGCGAAAAGGACTCGCGTCTCAGTCCAGATCCACTATTTAAAGAAAACATTTGTCCCCCTTTGGGACTGAAAATCCAAATTTTTATCATTTCAAAAATTGATGCCAATTGACAATTAATTTCTTAAACAGGAAACATCTTTATCAAGGGTTATAAATCCACTTTGAAACACTGGGAATATATCCACTAGGGCCATGATCCACTAGACTTTACTCTATCAGGGTAATTGAAAGGTTTCTATTTACAAGGACTTTGACAAGGAGATTTAGTAAGGCTATCGGATAATATGAAAGAGTAATGCCAGACTAGGCTTAAAACAGTGGTTTCAAATAAGGTATAGGTATTAAAATATCAAGAAGATAAGCATCACTGGTTCCAGGTATGATATAGGTATTAAAATACAAATAAAGTGATCATCAGCTCAAGGTATAACAAGGTATCACGCTTTAGGGTAAGGATAGGGTTATAAAACAATCATTAACAATCTTTAAGGGATGACTGGCTTTTAGGCTTCAAGCAGAGGTTACTGAGTATAACTTACACATGGTTCAACATCACAATTACTTTGGTATACTAGCATAATAAGACATTTTGATCTACTTGCATAACAATCTTCAAATAAGGTTAAATTACTTGCAATAGACACTTGAGGGTTCATGGTATTTCTATATAACACGAAGATAGATTTGAAAACCACTTGGTTCGTGTAGAGCAAGGTAAATCAGAATACTAGCATCATATATAGGAACTAGTTATCACACACTTGCAGTGTAAACGAAAAAAAAAGGCAGGTTGAATCACTTGCCTTGAAAAAGGCTGGACTGGACTGGCAGGTAGGAGCAACTGGAAGCTTTAATCGACCTTTATGGAAAGTTTACCCTCGTATCGAGATCCTACACAAATAATAATAACCTCATTATAATATATTCTCACCAACTCAACCTATTTGCAAACCAAAATTAAACACAATGGCACTTAGGCCTATATACACGCAATTTACAATCACCTTATAACATAATAGTACACATAGCCACATATGCTCACATACCATATTTAAGTACCAAATAATATCACACACGCCATATTGCAATACTAGGCTTGGATGATCTCGCTCCACATATTTAAGTCATTTGGTTGCTAAACTAGACAAAATCTCCAAATTTTGGCTTCCTACTCGAAGTGCATTTACTAAACCATCCGATTCCTATTGACCATAAATTGGGCCTTTCACTCTACTGACTTTATGCTATCTTGCAACTATGGTGTTCAACCTAGGTCTCACTCATAAGTGCTCTAAAACTATGTGGTAAGTGAAGGTGCTTATTATGGTAAATTTCAGAATGATATCTAAGGTTTCTTGGGTGCGTTTGGCACTCTTACACTTCAAATTTTCCTTCAAAACCTCTACACTAGACTCTTCTGATCATAAGAAAACTCCCAAACTTGATGTGGCTCAAGGGCCTAGCTTGGGCCTCCCTAGGCCTAAGCTTAAAGTCCATGACTCCCCTGTTTTTCTTGGCAGAAAAGGTCCTGACTTGAACTAACTTGTGACACATGGTTCTAACTTAATTCCTATGAACTATGGCTGAAAAAACTCCTCTGACACTCCCCCTAACTAAGGCCTAACAGGGCCTAATGAGGGCCTACCTATGACATGATCAAAACTTCCCATTTCTAAGTTACAACAAAACTGTCCTCTACTGGACATATTTGGTGTTTCCACTCGTGCACCTAACCAAACGTCTTACAAACCTCCAACAAACACCTAAAACCTATTTTATACTCCTAGTGCTAGCTTCTGGTGGCTTGGGACTCAAAGTGCACAACAATGACAAGGTCAAATCTCACTTTAAACCTCAGGGTACCAAACTGATTTTCTGCAGAAACTAATACTCTCCTTTCACCAAGGTTCTTACTTAACAAACCCAACCAACAATAACCAAAAATCCAAACCAAACCTTAACTAAGGTGTTCTATTGAACTAACTCCCTTACACTCAAAATAAGTTTAGTGGAGATCATCCTTACCTAAGGTGTAACATAACAAAATAAAAGTTAACACATTACACAAATTACAAGTCATCAAGTTTTTGAAAACGACAAGTTATATCTTCTTTATAAATATATATGAATTAACATCACATATCAAGGAGCACAAATCAAGATTAATATCTTAACCCTACTGAAATTAAGGCTTACTAACAAAAATCAATCCAAATGATCAAAAACTTTCGAAAATCATGAGTGCTTTACATGCATGCATGTCTTCGAATATTCAAACCAAAACAATATGGTTTCCAAAATAAATTTTACCATAAAATCAACATGCAAGCCTAGCATAAGCTATAACTAAATGATCACTTAGCATGCAAATGGTTATATCAAGTTTTTGCTACAAAATTCATGTTATCACCACCAAAAACACATAAGAATGAAACAAGGCAACAAAACAACCTCAAGAACCATTCATTCGGCTCCCTCAAGGTCATGGCCGAATGAAATGGAAGGGAAATGACCATTAAAATCAAGAGCCTCATTCTCATGACTTGGCATTTCACCATTCCTTGTATTTCCCTCAAAATACAACCTTAAATCCATGAGAATCAAGATTGTACTTTGAGTTCTAACTAAAACTTTGACATACAAACTCAAAACTCTTTGGATTATATATGATCAAGATATAGGAAGTAACATTTACTTGAATGGGAGATAGAAGCTTGAATGAAAAAATTAAAGAAAAGAGGGGGGTGGGGCTCGGCCAAAAGAGCCGAGAGGGAGGAGGGCCGAGAGGGGAGGGAGGAGAAAGGAGGTGGGTGGAATGGTGGAGTGAAGGTGGAGTGATCATCACATTTGCTTGGTTTTTATGCTTTTGACCACAAGTGAGTGGATTTAGGAAATGACAAGAGTAACCTTCTAGCTAAAGTTAGGTAGATTTGCATGTAAGGACAAAATGGTAACTTGACTAGTAGAATGAAAGTGAGTGGGGTTGAAAATGCCTTCTTTGCCCATTAGTTGAATGGAAGAGTATTTGCATGCAAGGGTAACCATGTAATTTGATAATTACTAAGCAACTAATTTTCAAAGATTTATTTTTATAAAATAAAATAAAAGTTCAAAAATTATAAAATTTATACCATAAAATAACTTGAATTTTTAGAAATTTTATGAGATCACTTTTGAAATTTGTGAATGAAATAATTTTTAAAAGGAAATTTTCCAAGGTATAGAATATTTCTTATAAATCAAAAATAAGGGCAATTAATAAAACTCTTGCTTTGAAAAATTTATATTCTACATAAAGCAATTTATAATGCAGAAATTTTCATTCACACAAACGTACAATCATTAAGTATATTTATAATCGGCTCTAATATTATAGAGAGTTCACAAATAATATTATACAAAATGCCGGTCGTAACATTATGGGTTTTAAGCTAGTAACTATTAAATCTTAAAAAACAAAAGGTTACTTAATCAATTTAGCAAACACAAAACAGAATATTAATATTTGCTTACCTTAATCTCTAGGATTTGGCTTCCCATGTCAAGTTGATCTTTTCAGTAATTGTACCTGATGATTATCTATGCAAGAACCCAAAGTAAACAAGAGAATCGGAGCAGGAAAGTGAACAGTTAAAAAAAATTATTACATGATATCATTTTAAACTTCTATAAATATCAGTTTTTTTTTCGGTATTTTATTTTCACTGTGATATAAAGATATATAAATTTGTTGGCTCCATAAAAAATTATTTTGCAAATTATGCTTAGATTACAATATTCTACTCTAATTAAGAGGAGTGTACACGCACCATATTATGATAAGCATCTTGATTAAAGCATGGAGAAGACAGAGCATTAATAGCAATAAATATGATTAAACATTGAACTGTGATGTAGATGTATGATTATGGTTGTTTCATGTTAGCTAACAGCACAATTAGGAAACAAAAGAAGGATTAAGAAATGGGATTAGGTGCTGTCACCCAAAACATGATCAAGAACAGAAAAACAAAAGGGATTTGTTTGATAACTTTTTTGCCTTATTTGCCCCCTCTTTTTGATCAAATCACCAAGAGAAGGACACAATACTATCATAGTAGTACTATAAGCTCCAGCATCTGGTCAAGATCTCTGTTCACGTTGACTTCCTCTACTATATGCGTAAACGAGTTTATAAAAGGGCCCAGTGGATGATCACTGCAGCCCCTATTTATCACTAAGCATGACTGCATGATTAATTAGTGCCCCGCTTGACGTTTAAACATCCTTTTATCAATGTTAATCACACTCTTAACACCAGACTTGGCTTGATTAGCGAATGTGGGTTCCAGCTTAAGCATGTACTATGATTGCCTCCACGGTTTAGTCTCCCAAATTCTTCCTTAACTTTGTCCAAATCTTAACAAATCTTGGTAAAGCGATACTATTATTCAAGCTAATCCAAAGTTGGTGGGCCTAATCTAAAATTAAAGTTCAACTGTGCAAGGAACATTAGCGGTATAGCTATAGATATGAGCAATACTAGGAGGTTTTTAAGTAAATCCGACAATAAAAAGTTGGCAGGGATACTTGAAAAAGTTTTACCTCTATATTTAGAGCTGGGGATATATTTTTGCTAAATAATAACACAGAACTATACATAAGTCGTCTCTTATACTAAAATAAGAGTTCAATCAATACATTAATGAATTGTTGATTAAAGGCTTAGAGCGCCGGACATTAGTAGAAGGTATCTATTATTACATATAATAAATTGAATAGTGTTAGAGTTTCTTAAATTTTGTATTAATTTTTTTTTCAAATAATATAATATAGGTGACGTGATAATATGAACTAATTGATGTTTTAAATGTGAATATATGAATTTATTTTTTTAATTATATTATAATTAATAAATAAATATACGTAATATTTGAGATGTAATTTGAGCATTCTAACATTTTCCTAATAAACAAGATATCAAAAAAAAGAAAAGAGAAAAAAGAGGATCTAGCAACAAATGAAAAATATCATGATTTGTGGAAGGAGGATTAGGGTCAGAGATGAGACGAGAGTCCAGGTGACCACAACAGTCAACGTCAATAAAAAAGGTGTTGGTGGGACAGGGTGGGGGAGCAGAGAGTGGGAGGTGGGGTTCGGGTGAAAAAATCAAGATTTTGCGAATTTATGTTGGGTCCCACAAATCTACTTGCTAAGCATTGTTACTACAGCAGTCTTGTAGCTTTTTTGACAACTACCGGCAGTAATTTCACTTTCAACCCCCAAGTATTGAAGGCTCGCAGATTTTATCTGCCTTGTGGTTTTTGCATATGGTTTACATATTACTCCCTCGTTCGATTCAGCTTTTATCCGAATAAAATGAACACGAATTTAAGAATAAATATAATTTAATATAAAAAATTAAAAAAATGGGTAAAATAGTATACCAACTAATATTTAATATATAAAATATATGTAATGGAAAAAAGTAGTGTTTGTTATTAATTTTTATATTATATAACTTTATTTTTTCTGGTAAATTACAAAATATATTAAATTGAATGAGACAATAAAAAAATATATAAAAATGAATGGTCCTCTGGAAAAAATGACAGAAACATCGTTAATCCTCAATCAAAAAATTAATAAATTTAATTTGAGATCACCGTAAACACATTGTAGCAATTCAAATTTAGTAAATAATTGTTTCGTAATTGACATGTTTTTTTAATCCTCAGTCAAAAAATTAATAAATTTAATTTTTAAAATTAATACAAATAAAATAGAGGTGGGTTAGATGTGAATATGAAGATGAATTGAATTGAATTGAAAACAGTGTTTTGTAAGATGTAATATGAATTCCAAAAAATAAAATTAGTTGAAACTTTTGAAAACTACAAAGTAGAAAAATAATAAAATATAAACCCAAAAACTCAGGAATGTAGCATGGCTAGGTACCCTCACGGACTCGTAGTCTCGTACACATTTTGTACACGCACACGGACAGCAAAATCAAATTGTAGACAAGGATGCTTTAGTTCTCAGTTCCCACAGCTTGTTCTTCTTCATTCTTAAATCCACATGTATTTATTTCTGTTACTCTCATTTGCAAACTGTTCTTATCTTTTAGTTGTTTGACAGTTTCTTAAATAATTTCAAATAATATCCATAATCAATGAAACATCTAATTTCAAGGGCCCATTGTTGCCATACATATCCATACCTAACTGATGCCAGATTCTAATACGGCACATGCTCTCACATATTTAACAATAATATTTTTTATTAAAATTTTAGAATATAAATATGTCTATTTCATAAAATATTTTTACTACAAAAAGTTAAGTACTCCTATGATGCTAGTGCTCTTTCGGAATTTGTGTCATATCTTATTTTATTTATATTTATATGATCATAAATTGAAGATTAAATAGTTAAAATATTAATTTTTAGCACTTAAATATTAAAAAAAAATCTGATAAAAATAACAAAAATAAATTAAATTTAAATAACTCACTCGTAGCATAATCACAAATGGTGTCTTGGGAAATTCGGGTTCCGGATCCGCAACTATCTAGTGAGGTACGAATAAAGGATAAATTGATTAATAACCGCAGTGTCCGGAAATATTTTTATTGGATTTATGTATGTATAAATATATACAGTATCGTAAAAGGGTTGAAGAAAATAGTGGTATATATAGTTGTGGTATTGAATAAAATTAGAAGAAAAAATAAAACGGGATAATCTAGAAAGCATGTGACTCCCAGCTGACTACATGCATGTAGATGGGTTGTACGGTGGTGGCCACGAAAGGAAATAATTGAGGAAGGGGAGATCGAGATTCGAGAATGAGTTTTCTCTGAAACAATTAATAACGATGGTCCATGCAGATTAAAGAGAGTGACCCCTCCCTCGTTGTTTGGTGAAAGGTTGACATCATTTTTACTATCAATTTGTATATTTTTATATTTTTTTTAATCAAAATTTTAAAAATAAATCATAGTATATATTTATATTCGTGTATCATTTCTTCGACTTTAGTTACAAGTAGAAGTAGAACTAGGGAGTGCCATTTGTTCCACACTTCATAAAAATTGGAAACGGGAAAGAAAAACTTGATTACGGGAACGGTCGACTATTTTAATATAAATACACGTATTTACTCGTTTAATATATGAATGTAAAGAAATTATATATATAAAAAAAAAGAGTCCGTATGAAATATTAGAAGAAAACTGTAGTGGATTCCCCTGCCTTACGGACATAGGTGGAATTGTACGTGTGAAAGTACTACAGGACTGCGAATTTCAATCATAGTATCCACACTCATAAATTCAAATAACGGTCCCCGCAACAAATATGACGTTATTCTACTGTTTCTGTACCCCTTGCAGTACACCCACTGTTTGATTGTGAGGTAGTTCGATCATCGATGCATGTATGTATCATTGCAACAACCTAACGTTGTAGTAATGCAGTGAATGCTAAATGTGTGAGTCCAATTACGATTTTTAAAATAACATAATTTCTGATCATCCTGATTACATATTAAATTAATTTGATTATTACTTACATTTTCCATTCTAATTATGAATAATTAATTTTATTTAATCAAAAATCAAACTCAAGAGGTGATATTAAATAAATATATATTATATTTCATTATATAGTTTTTAGGAACATAATTGATATTTTAACATTTTAATATTTTATTTAAAGGCATTTTTCTTATTAATAAAAAGTTTGATGATTAAGTGACAGCTGAGGTGACATGAAAAGTATTATATTTACTGGTAAGTTTAGAAGTAAATACTGAAAACGAAAAACAAACATGCTACAAGTTTGAATAATGAAATACTTCATTCAGTACAATTATAGTTATATAGACCGTTTAACCTTTTTCGCGTATTTTTAAGAATTTTAAAAATATAATTTTAATTAAATTTTTTCAATTTTTTTCTGAATTAAAATTTAAGATATATATTTGAATTAAAAAAAGAAAAAGTAACATATAATTATTTAACTATATACTAAATTGTGTTCAAAAATCAAATCACCTATATTGTATGAGTAAATTATTGGAATAACAAGACACTGGTTTGTACCGTTAATGTTAACCCTGAGGTTAGATTACCTGGATGATCCACATCTCAGGTCAGGGCCGATGAGCATGTTGAACTATCCATGCGGCTGAGAGAGATTATTAGTATTCAAATTGGTTAATTTTTTATTAATTAGAAAACCTAAATTGACTAAAATATCATTTTTAAGGTCTCTTGACCCGAATATTCATCGTGACATATGTGGTAATAGATACTTACAAGACAGTTAATGTTACATGTACAAAATTATTATGATATAAATATTTATAACATGAGTGAAAATTAAGACAATCCATACCGGTGTCATTAACTTGAATTTAGAAAAATCATTCTAAATTCTAATAACACTTTTCACATGTTATTTTGCAGATTTTATGGATCTAACATATTTTCATATAAAATTCCTGTAAATTTTTGGATTATAACTATTGAAATATAATTATTTAGGATTTTTATCCTTTTAAAAAATATTTATAAAGGAAATATTTTACTTTTATAATTTGGGGAAATATTTTTATTGATGACAAAAAAAGGTATGATAGATGAGCAGATTGTTGTAATAAAGGGACAACAAGCTTGGACGCTGTAATCTCTTTCTCTCACACACAAACACACACAACATTGCTTCCTTTCCATGACTGTCAACTCTGAACCTCGACTTAAACCCTAGCTTTCTTACACTACCCCCCCCCTCTCTTTATCATATTGGGCATACACACATACTTGCTGTTTACTTTACTATGTGAACATTTGTCTTGGTTCAAGATTTTAAGTGGCTTTTTTTTACTTTGTAGTTGAGATCTAAATAGTTCTTAATATTTGCTAACTTAAGGAGCTTATAAGCTTCATATAAGCTATAATATTTTGTGGGTTGTAAAAGAGTTTTAAAGATTTCTAGTATAACATTGTTAGTTGAGGATTTGTGTTTTTTAGTGTAGGTGATGAAGTTACAATCTATGGTTTATTGTTATAGAACTGGATTTGGTTGAAGTTACTGTAGTTACTTTAGTTTCATTTTAACATTTGCATTTTTTGGCTGTGTAATATTATGCTAGATTGAATTAAGGTTGTAGTAATAGTATTTATTTATCTTATTTAGCAAAAAAAAGGGTACTTAGTTGGGGGTAAAACAAGTAAGTGATTATGATGTTTTTGGGTGGTAAAGAAGAATCTTTTGAGCAGTTTTGGTGTTTGGGTGTGGGGAAATTTGCACTAGATTGTTGGATTTGATAATTGTGTTTGGTGCCTTTGTGGGGGAAAGTTATCTAATCTACAAACATGAGACTGTCTTCTGTTGGTTTCAATCAGCAGTCGCCGGAAGGTACCCTTGTCTTCACTTTCATTCTATATTTTGGTCTTAAATGCTTTTCTTTTTTGCTTGTGCTTGTAATTTGAGTATTTAGTGGTGTTAATTAGATACTAGTTCTGTAAATGTATCTTAAGAAGATAAACCAAATCAGACATATGATTGTTGCGTATCCAGCTCATAAGCTCAGAAGTCATAACTCATAAGGTTCGCAGAATCTATAAACATTTACAAACATCTTTGTCAGTGCAATAACAGTAATTAAACACAAGTTTAAGAACATTATATGCTAAATCTTTACGAGACACAGGACTGTATATGTTTGAATTCCATAGTTTGAAGATTCTGTTTAACTGCGCTCTTTACTTCCCTGTTTAATTTTGTTAAAAGTGGACTTGGTAAATGAAATTCAAGATACAGACCAGCTT
Source organism: Apium graveolens (assembly GCF_009905375.1). Lineage (NCBI taxonomy): Eukaryota > Viridiplantae > Streptophyta > Magnoliopsida > Apiales > Apiaceae > Apium > Apium graveolens. The sequence continues at coordinate 82,602 of NW_027419361.1, forward strand.
GTCTTTAATAGTCATCATTGAATGACCCTAAAATGATTTGGTAGGATATATTAAAATCTGTTATTAAGATTTAGAATTTGCTAGCCAAATTGAAAGTTTGTGCTGAAATTATAGTTTCTGAAAATTTAGAAGTATATTGATTTCATTTTGCAGGAGAAAATAGATGCCTTAATTCAGAACTTTGGCATGCTTGTGCCGGTCCTCTAGTTTCACTTCCCGCAGTTGGAAGCCGTGTGGTGTATTTTCCTCAAGGTCACAGTGAGCAGGTCAATCTATGCCATATGTATCCTTAACTCATGTCTTGATAATTTGTAAATTGCTCCATTTAATCAGACAAGTTGCTACTTCATCCTCCCAATATCCGTAATCCAATGCTTTGTAAGCTTTCCAAAATAAATGGGGTTTACCCGTTTTATTACGCTCATAGTAAATTAAATGTATTTTGTAAATAGAAGATAGAAACTAAGCAATAAAAATTGCAACATATTTGTCTATGCAAACCGGATATTGTGTCATTTTAGGTTAAGTGGTTAACAAAATTAAGCTATTAGTAACATGCTTGATCTCTTGACTATGGCCATGGGAGATATAGTGATATGTGTGCATCTCATGTTTCCATTACATTTTGATCCTACTAAGATTTTCTTTGCCATTAAACAAAGAAGCCGCACAGGATTAGCAATTAAATAAGTTCCAAATATTCAGGTTAACAAATGATCGTATATTTCAATTCATCTTCTGCTGGTGGGAATTGAATAATGGCTTTCGAGTTCTTTAACTATAAATTAATTCATCACTTATCCGAAATTTGCGTCAACACTCCTCTTTATTTAACAGTTGTAGAATCTCTTTTGTATAATATGAAGATTGTTATCTGATTGAGTTTCAATTAGGTTGCTGCATCAACAAACAAAGAAGTGGATGCTCATATCCCAAATTACCCAAGTTTACCTCCACAACTCATATGCCAACTTCACAATCTGAATATGCATGTGAGTAGCCTTTTCTTTCTTTTTTGTTCACTGTCTAGATATGGATCTATGAGAATCCTAAATATGTTTCTTTCAGGCTGATGTTGAGACAGATGAAGTTTATGCTCAAATGACTCTTCAACCGCTAAACCCAGTATGTAATTTTAACTTGGACAAGTTCTCGTTATGTCTATACTACTAATCCGTTATATGATTCTTAGAATTCTTTTGATTTGCAGCAAGAGCAAAAGGAGGCGTTCCTTCCCTCAGACTTGGGATCCGCCAGCAAACAACCAACTAATTATTTCTGCAAGACATTGACCGCAAGTGACACGAGTACTCATGGTGGATTTTCAGTACCTCGTCGAGCAGCTGAAAAAGTTTTCCCTCCACTGGTACATAATTTTTTCCTTTTAGTCTGTAATTGATAATCTAAGAGTAACGTTAAAAAGTTTTCCCTCCACCGGTACATAATTTTTTCCTTTTAGTCTGTAATTGATAATCTAAGAGAACATTCTTTTGACTACCCTGTATTTTAAGATTATGTTTTCGCAAGCAGGACTTCTCCCAGCAGCCTCCTGTTCAAGAACTGATTGGAAGAGATCTGCATGACAATGAATGGAAATTCAGGCATATATTTCGTGGTAAATTCTCACATAAGAATATCTCCTTTGTGTTCAACCTCTTAATATGACTCATGAAATCTGTAAGTAATTACATATGTCTATATTTAAAGCTGTGGTAGCCAATTGGATGTTGGAATTAGATTTTCACTACAAGTTGAACATGAGTACAGGACACTTTTTATGGAAATCATTACTAAATAACTGTCTCGGGATTTTAAAAATTTGTGAGTTATTCTTATATTGCAGGACAACCAAAGAGGCATCTACTTACAACAGGATGGAGTGTTTTTGTAAGTGCAAAGAGACTCGTTGCTGGTGATTCTGTCCTTTTTATATGGTAGGTTGATTTTATTATATAATGTTGGCATTTATATGTCTGTCAATCAGAATTTTTTTAAAGAGTCTCCTGTAACAAAAATTAATTAACTTTTAGGAGCTAAATAACGGGAATATATTTAACTTATTTTGCCTCTTATAACGATAATACAAGTTATTTTCCAATGCCCTAAGAACTTTTTTACAGCATCCTCACTCATCTCATAATCATATTATAGATATTGAGCTCTATGTTCTTTGCTCCAGGAATGAGAAGAATCAGTTACTTCTTGGTATTCGACGTGCAAGCCGACCACAAGCTTTCATGCCTTCATCAGTCTTATCAAGTGACAGTATGCACTTGGGTCTCCTTGCTGCTGCAGCCCATGCAGCCTCCACCAACAGCCGATTCACTATTTTCTACAATCCAAGGTACTGTAATTTGCATTATGTTATAGTCATAAAATTGTGATCTGTTTCTTATATTACTATTTACTTTGTACTTAGGTCTAGTCCGTCAGAATTTGTTATACCTCTTGCCAAGTATGTTAAAGCAGTCTATCATACTCGGGTTTCCGTTGGCATGCGCTTTCGGATGCTATTTGAAACAGAAGAATCAAGTGTTCGTCGGTAGGTTCCGATTTTGGATCTTCTTACACGTATTTTCATTGTTTTTCTTGTCTATGATTTTTTTTCCTTCGCCTAAAAAGTTCTTTGGTGTCATAATTTCATGTAAGAAATGAGAATTTGAATTATCCAAAAAAATAGAACGAGAATTGTTTGTTAACTTGATATAACTGACCCAACTCGTGCTCTTTAATTAGAAACTACGAAGTGCAAAACTGTTATTTTATCTTATAAGATATACATCTGGCTTTCCCCAGATATATGGGCACGATAACTGGAATTAGTGACCAAGATTCGGTTCGGTGGCCAAACTCTCACTGGCGCTCAGTAAAGGTTTGTTCCATAGGTTTAAGCTTTATACTGGTTAGGTTTCTACAATATGATTTTATTATATTCCGGCTTACAATCTTGTAACAACTACATGGCAAGTCCAGGTGGGCTGGGATGAATCTACAGCTGGGGAAAGGCAGCCAAGAGTGTCCCTCTGGGAAATCGAACCTCTAACAACATTTCCCATGTATCCCTCTCCATTCCCTCTCAGACTCAAGCGACCATGGCCACCAGGATTACCCACTTATAATGGTAATATTGTTGTTTCTTCCCATTATTTTGTATATTCTATATACTTGCAATAATTTTAAGCCACTTGTGCAACCTTATTTTTCGAATCCATTCAGCATTTCCCTTTACCTTTTTATTACATATAGGAATGAAGGATGATGGTCTCGGAATGAATTATCCACTTGCATGGCTTCGCGGGGATTCTGGATCCCAAGGAATTCAGTCTCTTAACTTTCAGGGGATTGGGGTTTCACCTTGGTTGCATCCAAGACTGGACGCCTCAATGCTTGGTACGGAAACGGCAGATGTTTACCAGGCCATGGCTGTTGCTGCTCTTCAGGATATGAGGGCGATTGAGACATCCAAACAAACAGTTCCATCACTTGTGCAATTCCAGCAAGCTCAAGGAGGTTCTAGCAGATCAGATAATTTACTGCACAATCAGATGATGCATCAGTCACATCCTCAACCTCAATATTTTCAGAATCTCGGTGAAAATCAGTCACTAGCCCAAACACAGTCTCATCTTCTCCAGCAGCAGAATCCATTTAATAATCAGCTGCTGCAACAGCAACAGGACCACCAGCAGCAGCAGCAGCAGCAACAACAGAAACAACAACAGCAGCAGCAGCAGCAGCAGCAGCAACAGCATCAGCATCAGCAGCAGCAACAGCAACAACAGCAGCAGCAGCAGCAGCAGCAGCAACAGCAGCAGCAGCAACAGCAGCAGCAGCAACATCAACAACAGCAGCAGCAGCAACATCAACAACAGCAACAGCACCACCAACAACCACATATACGACCACAACAGAGTCTGGTTGATGGTCATCAAGTTTCCGGTGCTGTCCCTCTATTGTCCCAGTTTACTGCTCACACTCAGTCCCCTTCATTCCAAACCATTTCCTCTATGCAACAGAGTTTTTCTGAGTCAAGTACAAACCCTGTACCAAATCCTGTTGTTTCTCCTCTTCACAGTCTTTTGGGTTCATTCCCCCAGGATGAAACATCCCAGCGTATCAATTTTCCTAGGTCCAGCTCTTTATTAACCTCTTCAGGGTGGCCCCCAAAACGAGTTGCAGTTGACCCTAGTCTGTCTTCTGGAGCAAGACAAAGAGACATGTCTCATGTGGAACACTTAGCACCACTCCATACTCAGTGTGCTGTTTCTTTGCCCCCATTCCCTGGCAGGGATTTCTCGATTGAGCAAGACGGGAGCAATGACCCACAAAGCCATCTTCTTTTTGGGGTCAATATAGATTCAACAACTCTCTTGCAAAATGGGATTTCAAGCCTCAGGGAAGTTGGTAGTGACGGAGATTCCACAACCATACCTTTTGCCTCCTCTAACTACATGAGTACTGCAGGGCCAGATTATTCACTTAATTCAATGGCGCCAACCAATTTTATCGATGAGTCCAGTTTTCTGCAGTCTCCTGATGAGGCAGGGGAGGCAAACCCCTCTAGCAGAACCTTTGTTAAGGTATTTTTGGTCTTCAGTATATAATTTTCTTGATTGATCTTTAGCATGCTGTATGATTTCTTTCACCGATCTTTTTTTTTCCTGAAATAATTGTCATTAATGTGAGGTCCTGCTGTTGTGATTATTGGTTTCCTTTTGTAACCTTTGAAATGCGTTTTGGGATTTGATTGTATTGGTTTTGTTGCTGATCTGGCCATCTTCCGGTTATTGCTATTGTTGTCAGGTTTACAAGTCAGGGTCCTTTGGGCGGTCACTGGATATAGCAAAATTCAGCAGCTATCATGAGCTGCGTAGTGAACTTGCCCATATGTTTGGTCTTGAAGGCCAATTAGAGGATCCTCTGAGATCAGGCTGGCAGCTTGTATTTGTTGACAGGGAGAATGATGTTTTACTCCTTGGCGATGACCCATGGCCGTAAGTTATCTGATTTAATTATATATATAACATATGGAAGTTGTTATAACTACTTATAAATTTTAATATATTAACTTTAATTGATAAAACCACCATAGGAGACAAAAAGATAGCACATCTAGGCTATGTTACTGGGACTCGGTTAAGTGTCCGACTTGGATACGTGTCCATATGTCGGACTCAGAAATATTTTGAAATGTACACATGTTTTTGGCTTACTGTAAGTGTCCAAGACCGAGTGTCAGGTTTCCGACAGGGACTTAGGCAAATTGACCGAGTCCGAGTAACATAGAATCTAGGCCATTACATTCCTTCTTTTAAGTTTTAAATTTTTATGTATGTCTGTTGTTACAGTTACCTGCAATTCCATCTAATGGTTTGGAAATTTGATAAACAAAAATATACAATTATTTGATGTCTGGAATGAGCATCTTTCAACCTTGATATATTCGAAATACTAAAATCTAACATATGCAATTGATTTGAGGCATAGGAGTGTTATATAGTGCGTCACTTATGCGTTTTGTTACATTGGATTACCAGTTTAAAACATTAGGGTGACATCCTATGCGGCAAACCAATTTAAATTTGCCACATTGTGCTAGCACATCAGGATACAGTGCAATTATTTTTGCTGGATTTAAAATAACTTTCTATTCCATGTATGCATTTTCGTTTATTGTTTTTTCAAAAACATATAATGGTTTATGTATTGCAGGGAGTTTGTAAACAGCGTCTGGTGTATAAAGATACTATCACCGCAAGAGGTGCAGCAGATGGGGAAACAAGGTATAGAGCTTCTGAACGCGGTTCCAGTTCAGAGGCTCTCTAGCACCAGCTGTGACAACTACGTGAGCCAACAAGAGTCAAGAAATTTGAACGCGGGGATTGCATCCGTAGGTTCTCTTGATTACTGAAACTCACAAATTAGATAAACAACTATCTCGACTGTAATATTACCATTTCTCGTCAATATTAGTATGGTGGGAGAAACTTCCAATTCTAGCTTAACGTTTTTCTTTTAAGTAATTTTGTAATTATAGTATCTTAAGTGTTTCTGTATTTTATTATGTTTCTTAACAGCAAAATATTAAAGTGTACTTGGTAGAGATTAATATTTGTGAAGATAGAACAGGGAGGATGCTTAATCACTGGGCAGCTGTTTCTATATATATTTCTGGGAATGGTCGGTCTCATTCACATTAATTTAAATACCCCCCAGTACCGAGGCTCGATTTTCTCGATACAATAAGGAAGTCTACTGTAATTTTTTTTCCTTTTCATAATTTTGTAATTGCCAGATACAGAATCTTATGCGTACGCATTCATGCCAGAGGCCTTGAACCATAAAGTTGATTGTTCTGCTTACTCGCTTTCCTAAAATTGTGGTTACAAATTTCGAAAATCGGAATAATTCGGCTGAGATATAGGCGATTTTTGACAAATTGGATGATTTATCGGCGATTTGGGGAATCGATCAAATATATGTGATCAATTTATCGGCGATTTTTTAGAAATCTGCAGATTTCTATAAGCCTAAAATGGGCACTCAAATGTCAAAAAATATCCCTTCTCTGAATGTGGTTCACATAGTTTGCCTAAAATAACATTACTGCGCATCAAACTGATAATCAACAAACATCAGCGAATTTTACTGATTATAATCTAAATAATGCTTCTAACACTGTAATACGTTTGCATTGAGGGTAACTGTTAGCACAACAATTACATCATAATTGCAACCTGTGTTTGCATGTTAATACAAGGATGGAGGATAACTAAAGGGACATAAATCTCATAGACGCGTAAACTAGCTATTCTGCAATATAGATGCCAAAACAAATTTTCAAGTCTGTAGTGGTTCTTTTGTTAATGTCTTCACGACCATGCACAGCACATATAAGAAGATGAAACTCGACCTGTTCGGCGAATGCGTTCTGCCTGAGCTGCCAGTTTATGAGACTCACTAGTTTTCTTAGCTTCAGTTGCATCTCTTTTTTCTTCTGATCTTTGTTTTGCCATCGCAACTTTTTTCACCATCTTTGCTTGAGCATGCGCACTCATTTGTTCTACTTTGGCCTGAATGCATATGAATACATTTTGGAGTTGGAAGATTTCTACTTGAATATTAACTTCAAAATTTTCAAGTCACTCCAATTTTTGTTTAATGAAATACAAAGTGCATCATATGGAATATCATTAAAGTGTCAACTCAGATGAAGAATTTTAAATAGCAAACCTCTATTCTTCTCATCTCGGCATCAAGTTTAGCTTTCTGCTGACTTTCCCAAGCTTGGATTTTTATATCTTCGCGTCTAAATCTGAACAAGCAACCACTTTAGTCAGTCTGAAGAAAATATTGGAAACCAAATAGTTTATCACCATGACAAGAACTTAATTTGTTAAATCTGAATATCATTCCGAAAGGAAAAAACCTTGCAGCACGCTTAGATTTTTCAACTTCTTCCCAGGCTGCAGCGCGCTTCTGAAATTCAATCTTTCGAAGTTCCTCTACCTTACTGTGTTTGGCAGCTGAAGCATTCTTGTCTTTCTCTCCTCTGCTTGCCCAGGCGGCGATCTTCGTTTTGCCAAGTTGGACACCAAGTGCCACAATCTCTTTCCTGGTCTTGATCCTCAGTTCTTGTGTAGACCATTCTCTTGATCCAGGTTCTGCTGGAGATTTCAAGTCAAAATCAGTCGAATACTCTGCAGGTCTGGATGTGGACGGTACTCGAGGGGTAGATGATAGTGACGAAACTGCTGGGCTGCGGAGTGGGGTTGTAGCTCCAACAGGAGTAGCAGTCCTAGAAGGCTCCTGGCTTGGAATAGGGGTCATCTCTGTTCCTATATCTCTCATTGAAACTGATCTCATAGATGGACCTGCATGATTATCATCGAATTGAGAGTTAGTCGAGATTCTTAAAGTAGCATATGAATTTTTAAACTTATCAAGTAGAGAAATCCAGAAATTTACAGAATGCTGTCTGTCTGAGCTTACACATGAACTGTAGATGCAGTGTAACAGCCAAACATTTTGGGCTATTAAAAGTTTACCATTTCATAACCGAAAAAATCATCGAATACTATTAAAAATCTAAAAGAAGACGTCAACGAAAAGTAAAACACAAAAACTGTTTGCATTCAGTTATTCATAGAATGGAAAGTATCTGTAGTCTACTGATACAGTAATAGTAAGCAGTAACAGAGGTCCCAGAATGTTTGGCACTCAAATTTCATATTGCTATGAAATTTACATCTACAATGCAATAAAGTTCCCTTTAGATGGATAATTTCAACTTATCTGTCACATACACAAAGCTTTTTGTGCATTCATTGCTATATATATTTATATTTATCAACAGAAGATACACAGTTGAAGACTAGGTAACATGAAAAACGAAATAGCATCAGTGAAAATATATTTGTCCGGAGTGAATACCTTTTGGTTCTTCAAAAGAACTCGTTAAACAAGATGAATTCTCACTATCCACTTCTTTCAAATCTTTACTATGAGGATACAGATCAATCGCAACATTAGTATCATTCCCTTGATCAGCAACGGAATGAGGTCTGTTTAATGTAAAAGAAAACTTCTCCAAACTGAGCTGAGGTGCAGGTTGATATAAATCAACTTGCTTAACTGATGACTTGTTATCGTAATTTACATACTCTGGAACAACTTTAATCCCATTCATTATTGGCACGCGAGTCGCCTGGCTTTGCACATTGCTCCTTTTAGAATGATTAGATGGTCCAGTTTGCTTATTCATTATCCACTTTTCTGCATCATTCCATTTAGAAGACGTAGGCCTAGATAATGACCGTCCAATGGAATTGTGAACGGTTTTTTCACCTTTAGGGAATTCAAAGTTAGATGAACTAGCATTACTATCATAATCATGATCATTATCTAATGTCCTCATTGGGTGAACCGAACTCGAATTAGCACTATCAGCCTTCTGCAATTTGGCCCGAGTAGTATTCCCGTGATCTCCTGATGTAAACTCCTTAAACCAGAAAGAACTCTGATCGCCTTGAGTGCCACTTGACACCATACTGCTCGAGCTAGACTGATTAAATGATGCATTTCCTATACTACAAACTGCAATTCAAGAAATGGACTCAGAATCTTACATACATATATAGGTGTTTTTTCGAATATAAACATAGATAACAAACTACAAACTGGTAATTTGTATTTCTGTAGTCTACACACTATTGCAGTACTACGTGGTGACTGGTGATTAACTGAAATATAGTACCATGACCGATGATTTATACTCGGGGGCATAGCCAGCATATAGTGAGCGGTGTCAAGTGACCCCATTCAACTAAAATTCATGTACAAATTTTCACTATATTGAACACATTTGAACCAAAATTATGCATAATATTAATATTTTTACCCATTAAACTAAAATTTTAACACTAAATTATAAAGTCATCGGAAATTTTCAAAATTTGACCCCACTAACTTCATTTTCTGGTTAAGCCCCTGTTTATACTGCTATGACTTGTATAACTGCAACATGTAAGTTGTAGCTGGTTTGCAGAGTGGCACATTACTATGTACGAAGATTGTTCGAAATAAGTTGGAAAGTATGGTGAATCAAAAACTGACCTTGCTCATCAGAATGATCATTAGAAGCTAACAGGCTGTTCTCAACAAACTCGATATCCTGAAGCTTAGAAGGAGGTGTTCTTGTTGAGTTATGAGAAGCTTCATTTTTCCTCTGCTGCAGCATAAGCTTCATTCTCAGTTTAGTTGGAGAAATGAGACCAGTCTGCATAAAACCCATTGAAGGAAAATGAAACATATTACTAGAATCAGAGAATTCTAAAGATTCTCTCATGAGTAACACTTTATAAAGACCCAGTGAAGCATTCGTTCAAATGACAAATGGACACGCTAAAATTCCCACCCAAATTCAAAAAAATTTGAAAACAATCACAAACCCGGTGCAGTCAAACCCCATGTTTTTCACACACACAGGGATAATAATGTGGACACAGCCCCAGTTGAAAAGAGCACACGTATATTGAAATATATGCAGTTTTCTTCAAATATGCATAACAACGTCAGGGTAATGATTTAACAACACAAAAAAAAGATAAAGGAGGCATAGAACAACAATAGAAGTATTGTGTACCTGAACTTTGTGTATCCTCTCATACTCCATTACTAGACAAATGAGTCTGCTTCTATCTCATTCTCATTCACTTTTAAAAGGTGCTAGAGACACAAAATCAAGTGCATTGGTTGGCTTTTTTTAGTGCACCAACTTGCTGGTTTTATTGTTCTACGTGTACGCATAAACTATTACCGCTACGTTAAGGATTCGCCCAGACTCCCTTTCAGAATAATAGTTCACTTTCAAAGAATTTACACATATTAACAAAATATGACGTTCACAAATTTTTTTCTTTTGTATCACATGAAGTAGAGTTGATCTTCAAAATATCAACCAAGTAATTTTAACTAGTTATCTAGAAAATTATATTGAGTTGATCTTGAAAATATAAATTCAGTAATTTTAACTAGTCATCTAAAAATTATATTGAAAAATTAAAATCTACTTTGAAACAATTTTTTTTTTTTTCAAAAACCGACTGTTATTTTGAAACCAGAGAATGATTAATGATACAAATAATGTCAACAGTTATATTTTGCCCGAATACATGAGTCTAAGTGCGATTGTATCTATACTCTTTATTAATAAGCAAAAATATGTATAATTTGGTGCTATCAAAATACCAAATTTTGGTACTTGACTTCTATTCTCTGTAAACTTTATCCTAGTGTCAGTTTACTTTTAAATTGGATATTATTATTTTAAAAATAATAATTAATAGCAAATGACTTTAGTAACATTTATTAACTTTTAAACTGAAAATTATTGATTTAACGATTGTATTTGTTATTGTCCATCACAACGTTTATTTACTTAAAAATGAAAAACATATTTTAACAATAACAAATTTATGGACTGTATTTAGATTATATTAAGTAATATTAAATTAAGTTTAATAACATCTATTTACTTTTAATTTATAAATTAATTTTTATCGATAATTAGGTAATATTAAATAAATTATATTGAAAAGACTAATTATAAGATAATTATCAAATAATATTAATTAATAATAAATTATCTAAAAACAGATATTTGGTTCGTAAGATATACACTTCGTTTCACAAAAATAAAACTAATATGTTAGATTTCTATATAAAGTAAAACAATGCAAACTAGAATTATAGTGGAAAATTTCATAACTGATTCGATTTTTTTTAACCACATAACTATTTTTGCAAATACCAATTTAATATTTGATATTAATATATTAATTTTAATTCGTGTTTCGCATATATTATGAATAATTCTTTATAAAAATATAATTCGATATTTTTAGTCTCGGGCCCGTATTTCACACGGGTTATCAACTACTCCCTATGTCCCTAAATACTTTTCTTTTTTGTGTTGGACACGTTTGCACTTTTGATTGTTAATATCTTTAGTTTCGTATTATTATTAAATATAAAAATTTTATTATATTAAAGTACTCATAAATACGAATCCAACAAGATCACTCATAACTATATTTGATCTTATAGATTAGAAGTAAATTAGTAGTCAACCATTTAACATGAATAATGTAAAAAGTCAAGATATGAGATTTTTTGGGACGGTAGAAGTATCAACTATCCATACTAATAAGCGAAACCATATTTAGGTCACAAATCCTGGTACTCACTAAAAAATTATACAACTATTAAATAACTTCTATTCTCTTTAAATTTTATTTTCCTTCAATTTTTATTTGTTGCTGAACATCCAAGCGTCAGTTTATTTTAAAATAATCGTATTAGTAAGTTAAAATGTCATATTTGTATAAGTAAATAATTAGGTGCATGCATAACTAAAACTATACGGTGAAATTTTAGAATTACACTTAAATTCGAATTTTTTAACTACATATTTATTTAACAAAATTTTATCTATTATATTTAGATATGTATTTTGTACGGATTATGAGTTTCAATTTTATAAAAATAATAATATGATACTATTATTTTTAATTCCGCGCGGTTACCAACTAGTACTAATAATAATGTAAAGTTGGTTAAGAACTAAGAAGCGACAAGAATGTTTGGAAGTTCTCAACAAGATCATGATTACATGCTTACATGACCTTGTCTGCTACATGTCTGACGAATTTCAATTAAAGAATTGATTTATGCTTGATATGTAAACTACTCATGGAATAAGCTTGAGGATGAACTTATTTAAAAAAATTGAGTTTAAGGATAACATGATTAGGCAGGGGTATTTTAGAACAGAGTTCCCCAATAACACATTTCTTTCTCTTAAATCAAGAACCCATTTGATTATTTTCAAAAATTTACGACTATTATTGCTGGATATTCTTCCGATACAATTTTATTACTACTTTAACCCTCATCCCAGCTACTTTAATAGATTCTTGTGCTGTCTACTTTTGGTTTTGCAGGTGCACTACAGCAGCAGAAGCTAGTTGCATGCAACTAAATATATTCTGCAAGTAGGAGTGATATCGATATATATAAATTCATTAAGGAGATGACCAATGTTCAGTTACAACAGATGATAAATGGACAATATTTAATATTGTAGCCCATATTTTATTTAAATTCAATAAGCAAACAACAAATCATCTTAATTGATTTATCAATTATCACTTGTTATGGACAAACGCTCATGATAAATTATCTTTTTATTTCCATTCAAATTTTACTATTTTGAATTTTCGATTCGACCAATGTAAATATTTAAAAAAATCTCCATGATTAGGTGCACATAATTTCGGACAAAGAAATCTCCATAAATAAACAGTAACGAATGCATGGCGACTCAGAAAGGAGTTTCAATATTACAAAAAAAACAAAATTCAATATTTACGTACCTTTTCCGGTACTACAAATTTTATTACTATAACATACCATGTTTTTGAAAAAAATATATTTAAATCATTAACGCGAATAAATTTTCTCAAATTCTTTACAAACAAAATATTTATAATGTACTCCAATCCGATAAAAGTGAAAAATCAAAAGATGAACTAATAAAGTGTGAAATAAGAATTTCAATATATTAACCGAAACTGAAAAAAATGGTTAATAATTTGATGATAGCCTGAGTTTGATAATAAAATTGGTACTGATTTTCTAAGTTAAAACTAAGATTTGGTAAAAAAATGCCTCGACCGACAAATAATTTGAGCCTAGGGGTGCTTCCCCGCGACATACAAAGAGGCAAAAGACTATGAGGAACAAAAACAAATGCATGGATGGTTACGTACCAACGTTAACACAATACAAATTCATTCTTCTCAATTGAAAAAACCGTCGTCTATATATTATTGAACTTTTTGAACGATATGAATGAATATAATAAAAAGAGAGAAATAGGATTACTTGTAGTACAATCAATCACTAGATTTAAACCTAAAACAAAGAACCACAACAATCATCACAACGGCAAAGAAGACGATGACAGAGGGAGGATCAACCACATATTTAAAGAACAGAGCTATCACCAGTGACGACAACACAGCTCCGATCCCCAGAATCAACTCTTTATCAGCCATGTCTTTTCTTATTTTCATCATGTCTTTTCTGGATATTGATCTAACCAAACCCAAGATCAATAATGATTTCTTAAAACTTTACTCTCTCTTTTTTTCACCCAAAATTAACTACTTATTGGCTTTAGACAAAACTTTGATGCTCGTCGCTGTACATATAATTATATAGCATCCTATAATATCATTTCAAATGGATTTCTTTGTAACTTTTTGTTAACTTTCTGTTTTTAATTTTTTATTTGAGCAGAATGATTTCTTCTTACCATATCAGTTGCCATGTTATCCTTGTTTTGTACTTTTTATTTATTTATTTAAACTTTGACAATGATTAGAGGCCGTAAATTTCTTTAACCAAATCTTGTCAAAAGAAAACCCAAAATAAATTATACACAATCTGCAATTTCCTTTCTTACAATTGATTTATGATGTTATTTTTATAACTATGTACCAAAGCTGCTCCTTTATCCCATACGTATGCATGTCAAATATTTAAATTGAGTTATTTAATTAAATTTGTTAAACAAAAAATGTACTAAATTCTTTACGTCTCAGATTGCAATAAAAATTGTAAGTTGGATGACTTTATAAGAATATATAAATATATAGCAATTATAGCAAAAAAATTAAAAATTATTAGAAATTTCAGAAAAATCTCAAAATTTGTCCAAAATATCATGTAGTGGAATCGCTAACATTTCGATAGAACCTCCCATGTGTATGTAGGTGTCATCTTAGAAAATAAGGTTCTCTAAAAATAATCATAAAAAGTAGAATTCTTTTATCTTTTTCTTAAGATGTTTAATATCAAAAACACGCGACTATATTTGGAAGAAGATCTTCTCCTGTTTTTGGGCTGTAGAAACATAATTACACACAAATAAAAAATTATTATATATTATTTAATAATATAACTTTGAGTTTCTAACATTAACAACTACCGTCTTAATAAAAAATTTTGATTTATAAAAATTTATGTCTAAAAATCATTGGGGATTGCACGCAAAAAAATAAAATAATTATTTCAGATTATCAGTACTTTCATATTGATCATATGCTAAACTACTATACACTATTTTATTTGTATACTAATTATATGGTGGATACATAAAATGATCAAAAACACGACGATACTAATTAGGTTTATCAATTGTTTGGGTCTTATAGCAAGCAACCTAGAAAACTGAACGATTGCGTAATACTTCATAAATTCATTCCGTAAAAACTTGTTAACAAGTGGTCACAGTTAATTCAATGAACATCTAATTCAATGAACTTGATGTCATCAACATCTGACATTTAAAGTTTTAATTTTGTGAAACTTATTAATGTTAATATTTAACATACTTTGGCCATTAAGATAACTTACTGCACAAGCAAAATAAATATATTACAAACACATGTAATGAACTGATAAACAAAAAAACAACAATAACAATGCAATAAACATATATAAAACATTTTATAAGATATTAATATCCATGTTATAGAAGGTTACAAGTAAAATAAGCTAATAATATTGTAACCATATTCTTGCGATTAAAATTGAATCCCCAACTACTTAACCATAAAAGCAAGGACACCAATGAGTATGATGACAATAAAGAAGACTAATATTAGAGGAGGCGCTATCACGAATTTCATGAAGAACACCATAGCTACAAACCAAATACCAATTGCCATAGCCATCGTCCCATCTGAATCAGCCATATGGCCTTTGTTACTATATACTAGTTATCTTAATAATGTAGGGTTTTATTATGATTTAACTTGTGTTTGTATTTTAATGTGATGGCACAGATCATTAGTTTATATAGTATCCAAGTTGAGATTTAGAATGGTAACCCTTTTTTTCTAATTTACCAACCTTCCATTGTTAATTTTCTATTTGTGCAACTGCATCTGTTATATATTTTGATTGATTCTTTTTACTGTTATCATATTAGATGCCCGTGGCGGATCTATGTTGGTTCGAGCATAAGGGGTGTCCGAAAATTTTTAGCAAAAATTAAAGGGGTTATTTTTAAGTTATATATTTATATTTATCTAAATTAAAAATTCAAGGGGGTCGGTTACCTTTTAGAGGATCCGCCTCTATTAATTGTACATATTTTTAGTCTCCCTTCCTACTTACCATTAAATAAATGCGTGATTTAATACCGATCTAAACCAATAAAAATATTATATAATATCACATTATTAGCACCACATTATTTATAACATTTGTGCCCAATTTTCTATCCCTATTATTATTTTATAGTAAAAGAAAAAATCTGACAAATACTAATCTGGTTATTTTGTTAATGTCTTCACGACCATGAATAAGAAAATGTAACTCGACCTGTTGGGCGAATGTGTGCTGCCTGAGCCGGGCCGATCGTGAGCCTCAGTTCTTGTGTAGACCATTCTTTGGGTCCCAGTTCTGTTGGAGATTTTACGTCCAAATCAATCGAATACTCTGCATGCCTGGTTGTGGACGCTACTCGAGGGGTAGATGATAGTGACGAAATTGGTTGTCAACTCATCTGTCACATGCACAAACCTTTTTGTGCAGTAATTGTAATATATATATATATTTAAATTTATCAATAGAAGATACATACAGTTAAAGAGTCGGTAATATGAAAAACAATAACAACATGTCTAGACTGTTCTTGAAGAGATTATTACCACACTTACGCTGTGTTGGGTTGCGACAATATCACTTGCAGGATACAACAACACAGAGCAATTCGTCCACAGTTATGTAAAGCAGCGACCTCACCTCAGTTCACCTAGAAAACCTTAGCTAATCTATATATTATGGAGGAGAGAAAGAGAGAGAGAAAACAATCAGGATTTCATAAGTATGTGATTGCAGTATATATTTTCTCAAACGTTTAGTTCTGTATATAATACAAAATCAAAACGTAACTGAAGATATTACATTAATTAAAATAAATATCCTGACTTAAACAACATTTAATTAAATATTATCAGAATCAGAAACGTAACAGTCATGATAGCCCAACCCATCTGTAGTTACACTCAGCAAATCCTGATCCAGTCAGGCATCAGGATCTGACAGCCTCAGCAAATCCTAATGTAGCTAGGATCTGACAGCCTCAGCAAATCTTGATGCAGCCAGGCAATAAGATTTGTCAGCTTAAGCAAATCCTGATCATTATTTATTTTAGCAAATTAGAGTTAGAAATTTTAAAAATTCCTCATCAGCAAATACTGATTTCCCTGTTATACAGATTCAATATTCAGATTAAAATATTATAATAAGTTAGTAAATATTTTTATTAAATAAACAGTAAAATTCCTCGCCCAGGTCGCCTCGCGTACGCGAGATGCCGAGACATTCTCCCAAAGCGTCCTTCGACCCGGCCCGACCCGACCCGAGTCGAGTCGAGTTGAGTCGTGGCGAGGCGAGGCGGCGGCGCGTGTGTGTGTGTGCGTGTGCGAGACACATGATAACACCATGCACACCCACATGCCTGAGCAGTTCGTATACTACTCTTGCACATGGTACTATATAAAGCACTACACCCCTCTTTACTTAATTAATATGGGATAAAACCCACAAACCCATGACACGCTACTAACTTCACCTCAATTTCTATATGGATTACACTAAAAAATGACTCAGATCCAAACATGAAAGTTTAAGTTCTCATTACAAGGAACAACATCCAATAATTAGTTTTAGGAAATTACATCAATAACATGTCTAAAACATGCCTCAAACTTTTCCATTTTCGAATAATCCCCCACAAATCCATATCAGATTTTATCATGACTTGCTTTTCAAAGTTGGTACCCTTTCGGGTTTGAACCCTCCTAAGTTCTCTAATTCAATGGCTACCAGATATAGATTGAATGTTTCACCTTGAATCTCTGTCCGTTTGGTGTAACCACACTCCATAGACGATGACAAGTCAAAAGGCTATGGTGCAGATCTACGGCTTTGAGATGTTATGGTCGTGTCTCGATCCTGTTCGTTGAATGCTTCAAGGAATAACCCTTTCCTCTAATTGCAAACTCATAATTGCATTCACTTAGCTGTGAATCTCCAAAGATGTACTGCCAACATCTTGTCTTACGACTTGACCCCATCAGCATTGTTATTCCCAAACAATCTAAACAAGAATTACAGAAGGGGGGGTTTAATGGAATTCTGGCTTCTTTTTGGATTTCAAGAATAGTTCTTTAATAAATAAATAACTGTGTTTGATTTTGCAATAGTGCGGAATGAAAGTTAATTAGAAATCAAAATAAAAAGAATTTAAATTCAAGTATTTAAAAACTTTCTGGTGGATTGAACTTTTCCACCAGAGATATATATTAAGTAGAGAACTCTGTGTTACAAAATGTACACAGCTGCTTACAAGTTGAATCAACAAGAACAGAGAAATTCTTTACAAATTTTGTCGTATCTATTTCTCTGGTAGAATGCTTACTAACTTGGTTACTATTCAACTTGCTATACTTGGTTTATATATCACCAAGTTACATGATAAAAAGATAAGATAATAAGACGAACTATTTCTATTCTAATTACATGCTGCTACACTTCTCTTTCCAGCATCTTTGAATATCTTCTATTTAGCATGGAAATGGAAATGCTTCTTTTATTCTCTAAAAACTGAATTAGGCTGCCACATTCCATTTGCATACAACCAACGCATGTGACTGTCAAGTCACTATCAACTGCTCTTTTAAATCTGATCATCCGTTGAACTTTGGTACTTTGGTTGATCATCCGTCGAAACTCAGGTTGATCATCCGTCGAGACTTATGTTGATCATCCGTTAAAACTTTGTGAATCATCCGTTGAGACTATCTTCTTGGCATTTGACTCCTTTAAATCATTTATACAAGATTACAAGGAATCTGATATTTATAATTAACCATCCTATCTTGCATATCATTCTAGTAGTCAACACGACTTAAACATTCTTCAACATCTAGATTACTAAGCCATTTAAGTATGCAGAAATGTACTACTAATCTTATTTTACATAAGCTACTCTTTCAACGGATGTGGAATTGATCATCCGTTGAAAGCTATAATTTCACTTAACTAAAATCTACTAAGTGTTTTGTTCAAGTTATCATCAAGTACACAACATATTCCTAACAATCTCCCCCAATTTATGTCTATTAGAATTGTAGCCATAAATTAAGAGAAACTTGATGATAACAAAACACTCTATGAATACAGAATGAGATAAAGTAGATTAAAAATTACAAGTGCTGCAGTTTATTGAAAAATCTCACAAAGAAAGATTTTTAGAGTGTCTTACAGATCATTTTCAAGGTGCTCCTCTAGACTGAGCAAATTTAGATCATTTCCTTGATGGCCTTGACTTCTTTCCTAGCTTCACATCATTCTCTTTAATCTGATATTGGAGCTGTCTGAAAAATTCTGATTCATCCTCATTTGTTAGATCCAGCTTTTCTTGTATTTCCTTGAGAGTTTCATTACTTGTAATCTTTAGGTGGTTTTCCAATCTGAAGAATCTTCTAATGTATTTTTCATTCTTGAACTCCATAATCCAGTATGGCCTCAAATGCACCCTATCTCCAGTGAAAGGAATTGTCAATACTCTTGGGAGTGCATTTGGTCCTCTCTAGCTATTCCTTATCTCCTCAATCTTGTTTGGTACCACTTTCTTGGAAACTATATTGAATCTAAAATTTTTGTTGATTGCAGATAAGATGGTTACTAGAGTGGAATAGCCTTCATTGAGAATTCTGTGAAGGGGCCATGTAAACTCTTTACCAACCCTGTACTTGAAGACTAATCTCTCTGGAAGGTGCTTGTAGGAATCGATAGATCTGACTTCTTCTAGCTCATTCAAATAGAGATTTATGTCTGAAAATTCCTTGATGTCACATATATAGAGTTGATCTCCCTTGTTGACATTAGGCTTGGGTTTGGCCACTTGCTTGGATTTTAGCTTGGCATGCTTGACTGTTTTGACTACTCTTTCCTTACTTTGGAAAAGATTGGAAGATTTAGATCAGGAAGAGGCAGGTTGTCCCAATCTATAGGTTCATCCTTGGGAATCACAGGTTCACCATGTAAGGTGATGTTGGGATCAACCTTGAATTCAGCCTCCTTCATTATAGGTATGGATGGTTGACTTGAAGTTGTAGATTTGATAGGCATGTAGTCCTCCTTATCATCATTGAAATCTATCTTCCTCTTTGCATGGATCTTGTATCTAAACTTCCTCTTTGGTTGCTTTGGTTCTTCCTTCTTTCCTTCATCCAGATTTTCAGTTGTCACAACAGGTAATGTAATTTCTATGGTTGCAGGCTTCTTGGATAGGTTCTTGGCTTCTAAAGCAGCTTGCTTTTGTTGTTGTTTAAGCCTCACCTTTTCTTCTTTCTTGGCCTTTGCAAACTGTGGATGTCCAGCCACTACACAAATTAGTTTACCATTCCTGTAGATCTTAGCAATTCTGTTCTTTGACACTATGTCTCTCAGATCTTTGGATAAGATAATAGACCTTTCAAGCGGCTTCTTTTCATCTGGCCTAGGGGTTTCATAAGATATGTCCAGTGGATTTTTGTCTGAATTCATTGGATAATTCCTTTTTGGTTGAAAGATCACACTGTCCTTTGAAGACTTGATTGATAAGGGTTGACCCCTTTCCATGTTCCCTAGGCTCATTTCATTGACTGAAATTTGTCTCAATTTGCAGAAGTGAGAAATACCTTATTTTGCTTCTCAATTAGACCAAATTTCTTCTTGATATTTTCATCAAGCTTCCTCCATTTTGCATCTAGTTCTTGCTCAACTGCTGCACCATCAAGCTTTTTAGGTTTTTTATTTGATTCCAACTTAGCAGCTGATATCTTGATTAGAACAATGTTGTCCAAGACTGGTGGCTTAGGGGAAGCAATTGCTGGCATAATTACTTTACTGACTTGAATGTTTAGCACTTTCTCCCCTTCACTTGTTGACTTCCCTTGGCTAACTGGAACAATTGAGTCTTTCTCCCCCTTTTTGTTAGCATCAAGTTGAGTAGAGGAAGAAGTCCGTGCAGCCACCAGTTTCTGAAGTAGCTGAGTTTTTTGGGCTTGATGTAGATGGATTGAGTAATTGAGGTTTCCAGAGTTTTGAGTCTTTTGTCCAAGGAGTCCACCTTGCTGGCTAGATCAGAATTTTTCCTTAGTTGTCTGTTGATGTCAAGCATGGTTGTGTTGGGAAACTTAGCATCCAGTCTCTCAGTTACATTCTTTTCGACTTGATCAATTTCTGTCTTCAGTTCAGTGACATCCAAATTTTGTTTGAGAGATTGAATTTGATGTAGTTGGAGAGAGTGCAGATGTGCTTGTAGAAGTTTCTTGGTGTTGGCATTTGTAGTAGTTTGAAGAGTTGCCTGAGTTTGTTGAATGATGTGAGACATAGTGGATTTGAAATGGTGCTCATCACATATTTTGGAAAACACCCAAGATGGCATGTTTCATCTTGAGCTAGGGCCTGCTTCTCCCCTATATCCATGAACTCTTCTTCATCATCATCTTCATCCCCAAATATATCTTCAGAACCACCAATTTCATAATCAATATCATCATCAACCGTGGGTGGCATGGTTGTGATGGCATCTTTAACCCTTTACATAGAAGCAGTAGTGTGCACCAAGTTGAGTAGCTTCTCAGCCTCCTCATTACCCTGTCTATCCAGAATTTGATATGCTGGAATATGATGAGTAAATGTCTCAGCATCCAAAGAGATAGAATCTATCACAGCTTAATATTCTTGCTGAAATAGTTTCTCTTATTCAGCACCACTAGCATTTATTGACTCACTAGTAATGGTTTTCACCCTTATCTCTCCTGTACATGCTTTTCTCTCATGTTCTCTCTTTTCTTATATCAAGGGCTCCCCTTGGCTTCCCACCCTCACACCCTCACCTTCACCTGCTAAGGTGGGACTCCACTCACTCACTTTTGCCAAGCTGGAAGAAATAGCTTGCAGAGTTTCACTCATTTCCTCTTGTTTTACCTGAGAGCAACTCAGCCTCTCACTCTGTTCACTCCCTTCCCTTAATCCTAAGAGTGACTATACAACCACTAGATCATCTGCACTTGTAACTGAAGTTGAGATTTGGAGTGGTGCATTGATATTCAACGGATGAGAAATATCCGTCGAAATAGTAGTTGAAAGTTTCAACGGATGACCGCTGTTAAGCACATCCGTCGAGATACAATTACTAGTAGACAAATGAAAAATATCCGTCGATATAGTGGATATGACAGATTTTGGAGTAGAGACTACTTTAGAATCTGTGGTGATTGATTTTAGGTTTTGCACAACATTCTCAGTAGAATCAGAAAGAAAAGGCAAGTGAGCCAACAAATCATCTAAAAGATAATGCTCACTTGCTATAGGTTTTGGCTTCTCCCTGAGAGTAAGAGATGGAGAATCAAAAATTGATGTATGAATCATATCAACATCCAGAAAATTTGTGGGTAAGTTTGGTATGTTAGGTGCTTCTATAATTAAAGATTTTGGTTGTGACTCCACATTTATTGGAACCACATCAACCTGACTTTGAGAAGGTGCATGTACTGAGTCTTTAACTACAGTAGGCACAATGTGTGCACCCTGTGTATCCTCAATAATTTTTTATCTCTTCTTTCTGACATAAGTTTGGGGTGAGCTTGTGTCCCTAACCCTTTTGACATGTGCTCTTAGCTGTAAGCTTTGTTTAATAGTTACATCATTTTGGGGGATGCAACTAGCAATGAGCTAATATCCTTATTAAATACTACAGTTTGTTGGGAAACTATAGTGTGGCTAGGCTGGGATGCACTCACCTCTTCATCCTTATCCATAGGGCTTCTTTGATGTTCACCCTGTCCCTCACCAGCCTCACTTCCCTTCACACTCCCCTCTTGGTTTTGTGTGGATTTTACAACTAGTTTCTTTTGGGAGAAACTAGAGGGGGCTTTCTTTAATTTGGATTTGTAGATTTTGTTTTTGTGTCTTGGGTAGGCATCTGTTTGGTCATTGTCACAGATGCCATTGCCACAGTTTATTGCAAAGAAGTGATAGGTTGAGAAGTAGTAGGGACAAAGTGTTTACCTCACTTACCTGAGGCTGTTCCATGATCGGCATGTACACAAAGGGACAATCTTTATGGTGATTTGACCTGTTAAGATTAGAAATAACTCTTCTCTCTTGGACCCAATAAGCTAACTTGTTTGTTGGGTTCTCAATTGAGAGATTCTCAGAAAAAAAAATTAGCTAGCATTATAAAGATATATAGCATACTAAATGTTCTTATACCTCTTCTTAATATCTCCTAATTTACTCCCTAACTCATACATAACAGAAGTGCTAAAATTGAAGTACTTATCACTAAGGAGCATATAAAGCATGCGAACAAGTAAGTAAGATACAACATCAAAATTACTGACTTTGCCAGAAAATACTTTGATAAAAGAATCACACAAGAAACTCCATTCTTTTCTAAGGCCTAATCTTCTAACTTCACCTAACTTATTGGCAGTTAGAGCATAACCTATTGAGACTAGCATGTTACTCACATCAGTGTCTGTGTGTGGAGCAAGTGTGTTATTTTCAGGCAATTTAAAGCACTTTTCAATAGTATCACAGTTAACACAGTGTTCATTACCTTTGAGAGTGAAGGTAATAGTCTTGTCCTTTGAATTAAACACTGTTGCAGACCAAATCTCCTCGAAAACCTCACAGTAAATGGTTGGAGTCTCAAGCATGGCATAACTCAGTTTGCAGTTTTGGATGAAGTCCATCATTTTATGATAGTCTTCAGATGCCGGAATTTACTTGTTAACCAGAGCCACGAAGTTGTTTTTCTCATAAACAAACCCTGTTAAGGACATGATTTTGACTACGGGTGCCATTTCTGTGATTGGAGTTAGTTGCAGAAAGAGAGTATTTGCTTTGAAGAAGAAGAGAGATAGAGAAATTACTTGAGTATGATAAAAGTGAAAAGTAGAAATGAAATTAGCTTTTATACTTATAAATAAACTGTCTAAAAATAAAAAGTAAATAAAGTAACCAATCAAACTAGCCCAAAATATCCGTTTTAAAAATGAAGAAAACTGTCAAAATTCTAAGATTATCCGTTGAAATATACATATAGGCTGTAAGTAAATTCGACGGATGATGCTTAAAATTAACGGCTAAGATTGAGTGTAATTCAACGGATAATGAAAAATATACCCAGAGTAATAATTGATATTTCTACGGATAATAAAATTCAATGGATGTTTATTTATAACGGATAATGAACATCCGTTGAGATATAAATTTTGACTTAGCCAAAATTTTATCTTTGACAGGATATATCAACTTTTACTCAGGCTACATTATTATTTAAGACTACGGGCAACAATTAGACAGTTATATTATTAGAATTAACAAGAACATGCAATAGCCAAGTAACAAAACAAAACACGAAGGAAAACAAGAAGATAAATCAGTAACTGAATTGACAAAAAGAGAATAGAATTCTTAGCTCTAATAGAAACTTTAACAAATCTGAAAGAACTATAAATAGCTGAGACGCCTAGCCTTTGCGAAGTCTAGACTGTTCTTGAAGAGATTAATGCCACACTTACGCTATGTTGGGTTGCAGCAATATCACTTGCAGGATACAACAACACAGAGCAATTCGTCCACAGTTACGTAAAGCTCAACAGCGACCTCACCTCAGTTCACCTAGAAAACCTTAGCTAATCTATATATTATGGAGGAGAGAAAGAGAGAGAGAGAAAACAGTCAGGATTTCATAAGTATATGATTTCATAAGTATTATGGCGGCGCGTGTGTGTGTGTGCGTGTGCGAGGCACATGATAACACCATGCACACCCACATGCCATAGCAGTTCGTATACTACTCTTGCACATGGTACTATATAAAGCACTACACCCCTCTTTACTTAATTAATATGGGACAAAACCCACAAACCCATGACAAGCTACTAACTTCACCTCAATTTCTATATGGATTACACTAAGAAAATGACTCAGATCCAAACATGAAAGTTTAAGTTCTCATTACAAGGAACAACATCCAATAATTAGTTTTAGGAAATTACATCAATAACATATCTAAAACATGCCTCAAACTTTTCCATTTTCGAATAATCCCCCACAAATCCATACAGAAATGCATATCAGATTTTATCATGACTTGCTTTTCAAAGTTGGTACCCTTTCGGGTTTGAACCCTCCTAAGTTCTCTAATTCAATGGCTACCGGATATAGATTGAACGTTTCACCTTGAATCTCTGTCCGTTTGGTGTAACCACACTCCATTGGCGATGACAAGTTAAAAGGCTATGGTGCAGATCTACGGCTTTGAGACGTTATGGTCGTGTCTCGATCCTGTTCGTTGAATGCTTCAAGGAATAACCTTTTCCTCTAATTACAAACTCATAATTGCATTCACTTAGCTGTAAATCTCCAAAGATGTACTGCCAACATCTTGTCTTACGACTTGACCCCATCAGCGTTGTTATTCCCAAACAATCTAAACAAGAATTACAGAAGGGGGGTTGAATGGAATTCTGGCTTCTTTTTGGATTTCAAGAACAGTTCTTCTACAAATAAATAACTATGTTTGATTTTGCAATAGTGCGGAATGAAAGTTAATTAGAAATTAAAACACAAAGAATTTAAATACAAGTATTTAAAAATTTTCTGGTGGATTGAACTTTTCCACCAGAGATATATATTAAGTAGAGAACTCCGTGTTACAAAATGTACACAGTTGCTTACAAGTTGAATAAACAAGAACAAAGAAATTCTTTACAGATTTTTCCTTATCTATTTCTCTAGTAGAATGCTTACTAACTTGGTTACTATTCTACTTGCTACACTTGGTTTATATATCACCAAGTTACATGATAAAAAGACAAGATAATATGACAAATTATTTCTAGTCTAATTACATGCTACTACACTTATCTTTCCAGCATCTTTAAATATCTTCTGTTTAACATGGAAATGGGAATGCTTCTTTTGTTCTCTAAAACTTGAATTAGACTGCCATATTCCATTTGCATACAACCAACGCATGTGACTGTCAAGTCACTGTCAACTGCTCTTTTGAATCTGATCATCCGTTGAAACTTTGGTACTTTGGTTTTGTTAATGTTTGTGCCCTAGAGACACCGCTATGATGTTTTAGTTTAAGACATTAGGATTATTAATATTTATTTTCCATCGATTATTCCCTTTATAATTTATTAATTCTTAATTTACTGCGATATAAATGTTAGATTAATAAATATCCTTGGAATATGATATGCATATCTATATCTCTAAGTACGTGACTTAGAAATGAGATTATGAGAAAATATCAATATTCCTAAAGGTCCCTAGTCGAGTATTATTATTAAGGGACAATAATAATGCATTAAGACTGGTGTGTTTGTTGACCGGTGATCACATTTCATTGATCATAGGTATGATGATACTAAAGTAAAAAACACAGGCAGATGTATATGGGTGCTGGACAGATCCAATGTGAGATTCTACTTGTCTGTTGTGTTATAAGTAATTCTCACAGTGATAATGATGTAATGGTCCTTAGACCTGAAGTCATTATATTTCTATACAAGAATTAATATACATTAATTCCATTAAAAGTTGTCCTTGACCGGATAATGATAAAAGTGGACATTGGGTATATTATGAATCATATGAGAAATATGAATGATTCAATGACTCAAAAACAGCTTAAGCAAAAGCTGAAGGATTTACACATGAAAGACAAGAGTAAATGGTCTAGGAAAAATAGGAATGACAAGGTAGGTGTTAACAGGAATTGAAACTATGTAATCCCACCTAATGCACCTAGAAAGACCTGTTTAAACTGTGGTAGCACTAATCATCTTGCTAATTCTTACAGGAAGAATAAAGAGTTAAAAGTTGTTCCTTCTAAATCAGAGTTTATGAATAGAACAACTAGATATAAACCACAGAATCCTTGTTTTCATTGTGGCAGTGTTTGGCACTCTATTTATACATGTAAAGAGTATCACAGTTTGTATTATGATTTTTATAAACTGAAACCCTCTTTAGTTAACGCAAAATCTATTTTTGCATGTATAAATACTGATAGTAAAAATGTTAGCATAAACTCTGATGTGAAGTCTTCTGCTGCATATATTAACAAACTTAAAAATGCCAAATGATCCAAGCAAGTATGGGTCCTTAAAAACACTAACTGATTCAAATTACTGATTTCAGGGTGACATGAGGAATGCTCTAGTCTTGGACAGTGGATGCTCATGACATATGACTGGTTATAAATCCCTGCTATCAGAATTTGAGGAGAAGGCTGGCCCAAGCGTTTCTTATGGAGATGGTAACTTAGGAAAAATCTTGGGATATGGCAAAATCAAAGTTGGAAATGTCATCATTTAAAATGTAGCTCTAATTGTAGGACTCAAGCATAATCTGATCAGTGTGAGTCAAATCTGTGACAGAGTTTACCATGTCAATTTTTATAAGGAGCAGTGTGAAATTGTCAGTAAGTCTGATGGCAAGATCACATTGACTGGTGTTGAGACATGGTAGTTTGTATGAAGGCAGGATCTCCACAAGAACTGATAATTCAGAAGTTTATCTACTAAGTAGAGCATCTGTGGAAGATAACTGGAACTGGCATAAAAGACTTTCCCACCTCAACTTCAACAATATCAATGAACTTGTGAGGAAAGATCTTGTAAGAGGATTGCCCAATGCAGTTTTTACTCCTGATGGCTTATGTGATTCATGCCAGAAAGCCAAACAAAGGAAGACATCTTTCAAGAGTAAAACTGAATCCTCAATTCTTGAACCATATCATCTACTTTATATTTATCTCTTTGGTCCAGTGAATGCTATGTCTATTTCCAAGAAGAGGTATGCATTTGTGATTATTGATGAATATACAAGATACACATGGGTGTATTTTCTGCACACCAAGGATGAAACTCCATCCATTCTTCTTGATCATGTGAGGGAGCTGGAGAAAGGATCAACATACAAAGTGACGATCATCAGAAGTAATAATGGAACTGAATTCAACAATAGTTCTATGGAAGAATTCCGTAAACTCAAGAGGATAAAACAAGAGTTTTCTGCTCCTGGAACTCCACAACAAAATGGAGTTGTTGAAAGAAAGAATAGAACTTTGATAGAAGCTGCAAGAACCATGCTAGAAGAAGCAAGATTGCCTACCTACTTCTGCGTTATGGCTGTGCAAACTGCTTGCTTTACACAAAATGCAACATTGATCAACAAGCATGGAAAAATACCATTTGAGATGGTGAAAGGAAAGAAGCCAAATTTGAAATTCTTTCATATATTTGGTTGTAAGTGTTTTGTTCTCAAAACTCATCCGGAGCAGCTTACCAAGTTTGATCTAAAAGCTGATGAAGGAATATTTATAGGATATTCGTTGACTACAAAAGCCTTCATAGTTTACAATCTGAGAACAAGAACAGTCATGAAGTCTATACATGTATCTTTTGATGACAAGAAGATAACAGGTTTAAAAATGCCGATGACCATGAGAAGTTGAGATTTGGAAATGAAGTACCTTACGCTGAACTTTTAAATCCTAATTTTGATATAGTAAGTCCTGATATCACTCAAGGATCTGAGTTTCCACATAAATGTGGAAATAAATTCTTTCGACACTGAAGCATATGTTGAGGGGGAGCAATATGACACAAATCCAGAGACTTCTGCAAGTGATTCAACTCAAGAGACATCAGTAGAAGATCATCAGACTCATCTTTCTCAAACTCTGACGAGTCAAATACTGATAACCATGGGAACACTGATTCAGGGGGAGCATCAAGAAACAACATTGGTACTACTCAAAGAAATAATAGAGAATTCATGGATCAAGGGGGAGGTTCTTCTTTAGGAGTCAATTTCCATCAGCAAGAAAATGGTTTAAGTCACACTCACCTGACTTGATTATTGGAAACCCTGACAGTGGTGTAAGAACAAGTAAAGTCACTCAGAATGAATGTCTATACCATTCTTTTCTATCTCAAACTGAACCTAAGAAGGTTGAAGAAGCTCTGCAAGATGCTGACTGGGTCACAACAATGCAAGAGGAACTCAATGAGTTTGAAAGGAACAAAGTCTGGAGTCTTGTGCCAAGACCAAAAAACAGATCTGTAGTTGGCACAAAGTGGTGTTCAGAAACAAAATTGACAGTGAGGACATTGTTACAAGAAACAAAGTAAGACTGGTTGCAAAGGATTACTCACAACAAGAAGGCATTGATTATGATGAGACATTGCTCCAGTTGGAAGGCTAGAGGCAATAAGAATCTTTCTTGCCTATGCTGCTCACAAGAAGTTTAAGGTGTTCCAAATGGATGTGAAGAGTGCATTCTTAAATGGAGAACTCGAAGAGGAAGTTTATGTTGAACAGCCTCCAGGGTTCATCGATCCATAGTATCCAGACCATGTCTACTTAATGGATAAAGCACTCTATGGATGAAGCAAGCTCCACAGGGCCCGGTATAAAACATTTGCTCTATTGTCTGCTAGAGAGTGGTTTCACAAGAGGTACAATGGATAAACTCTCTTTTATAAATACCATGGTAAGGACTTGTATTAGTACATATATATGTTGATGATATCATTTTTGGATCTACTAATGATAAACTTTTTGAGAGATTTGCAAAGTTTAATGCAGTCAAGGATAAAATGATTATGATGGGAGAATTGGGTTACTTTCGGGGGTTACAAGTCAACCAAACTATAAAGTAATCTTCATAAATCAATCAATATACCAAGTACTTATTCAAAAGATTTAGAATGCAAGATTGCCTCAACTGCATCAACTCCTATGGCCACTGCAACCAAGTTAGATTTAAATACTGGTTTCTTCAGTAGATATAACCTTAACTATAGAGATGCTGATTTTGCAGGATGCAAAATAGACAGGAAAGTACTTCTAGAAGCGCCAATTTCTTGGAGGCAGAATGGTTTCTTGGTACAACAAGAAACAAAAGTCAATTTCCACTTCAACACAGAAGCATAAGACATTGCTGCAGAAGCTGTTGTGCTCAGATTCTTTGGATGAAGAATCAGCTGCTGGTTTATGGATTAGACTAGTCATCTATGTCTATATATTGTGATAATAAAAGTGCTATTGCAATGACAGGGAAATCCAGTGCATCATTCAATGACTAAGCATATCAGTATCGGATAACCATTTCAATAGGAACATTGTGAAGCTGGTATAGTGGAATTGGGTCTTTGTTCCAACAGATCAGCATGTAGCAGATATATTCACCAAGCTCTCTGTGAAGCCACATTCACAAGATTGGTGAATTGTATTGGGAATGGTTTCAGAACAGTTCTCAAACTCTGATAATTAAGTTTGCTGATGTTTCTGAAGTATGGTATCTTATTATCTGTCAGTACTTTCTAGCATTGATTCTTATGCTAAATGCTTGATGCAATAATAACATGCAAAATGTGCTAAATGATCTTATATGAAAGTGGCATGGTGAACTGCTGATTATGCTTATAAACTCTGTTATTAGTTAAACTTATTTTGACTAATAGTTTATATCAGTAGTTGTTATATCCTGATAATTATGATTACCTGTGTTAATGGTCAAATCTTGATTGACTGTTTTTAAATGAGCATAATATTTAAATCAACATTATAATTACCAAGGTTGAAGTTAGCCTCACAATGGGAATTTTTTTCATGGTTACAAGTGTTTACTGTTGAGTAAGATTTGGAACATGTTCGTTTAATGCTCAACCTTATTCTTGGGAATGTGCATACAGTAACACACGTTTACATGATTACTTTTTAAGTCACATTGTATATTTCCATGTAATCTATTAAACTGAATGTGACTAAATTAGTGGAGAAAAGATTGTATAAAATCACTTTTTGATTCTAGATGATACTTTGCTTATCTGTGTAATTATCTCTCCGCTACTTTACTCTTCTCAAAATCGTAAACTCTGAAACCCTAACTACTGTTCATAAAATCTTCTTGAAAAAATAACCATGACTTCGCCTGCTGCTTCTAAACGATTTGATTATGGTGGTGCCAAGTTTGTGAGTAACAACTATTCAGCTATCTTGTCTAACAATAGCGTGAAAGTTGATTTTCACATTTTTCAGGACTTTCTTAGATCCAGTGAGATTGGGTTTGCTCTCACAGCTCCACCCACAATCTCTGGTAACCAGGTGCTTGCTATCTGGAGAACTAGCGTATTTGATGATGGAGGAGCTAATGGATCTCCAATCCTTGTTTTTGAATTTGACAATACAACAAGGATAGTAAGTCCTCAAACTGTACGAGATGCATTACAGTTGCCTACTCATACCTCCTACTCAAGTTTGGTAGGAGATACTGAGATGAAGAGATTCTTTACTGAGATTGGTTATGACAAGGATTTGAGGAACCTTGGTCAGTTAAAAATGAATGGGCTAAGAAAGGAATGGAATTTCTTTTTTGATTGCATCACAAAGGTGTTCAACAATAAATCCTAAAATTTTGATTCCTTGCCTATTATGACATAACAGATAGGGTACTCTCTAATTCATGGTTCACATTATAATTATGGTAGAGTAGTTCTGTCTTTAATTGATTATAGGATAAATGCTAATAGAAATATAATATACTATGCTAGATTTTGTCAGTTAATTTTCAATGCTTGTTTTCCTAATACCCCTATCCCCTCTAATCAAATAGTGTTTGTGTTTAAGTTGACAAAAAGGGCTTTTTCTGATTTAATTTCACAAGATGAAAAGCGGTTGCATTTAGCTCCTTTGAGGTTACCTTTAGTTGCAAGAAACTTGCTTTTGTCAAGACTTCCTGAGACTTATGATTTGCTTAATAGTAAAAGTGCTAAGCTGCAGGAAATAACCATTGAAAACCCCCTGTAGCTCACCTCAACACAACAACTCAAACATTAAAACCATCTCAAATAAAAGCCACCTCAAGTGTCTCTCAAAAGACAATTATTGTAAAAAGATAGAAATATTTGATACAAAAAACTATAAATCCTGTTGTAGCTAAGTTAACACTCGAAGCATCTCAAGTTCCTCATTCTTCAAAACCTTCAGAAATTGTAAAGAGGAAACTTGTACTTGCTGGATTAGAATCAGATTCAAATGAGGACAATGCTACTTTATCTTCCATATTTCCAAACCATTTGTCTGATTCTTCTCCAAAACTGGTTGTTTCATCAACGGGAAAAGACACAGCTGCTGATTCTCGAGAAGAATATTGGTCAAAGCTTATTACAATAAGCACTTGCTCAAGCTTAAACAGGAAATTACTGAGGAGACTCAGAGTGCATCAAATCTAAATCCTGATATTCAGTCTACTACTGAGGCACTTGTAGAACTGTCTGAAACTCCAGTCATGCAATATCACAAGAGAGCAAGGGAAATCTCTCATGAGCAAGTAGAAGCTAATGTCAAGAGGCAAGAACCTGTATCTAAAAGAGGTACAGCAGCTACATCTTCTGATCCAATCACACACGAACCTGCACCTCAAAGTGGTATAGCAGATATTGAAGCACAAGAGCCTTTGATTGAACCTACTCGGGAGTATATTACTGCCATTGTGGAGAAGAGTACACAAGAACCTGGTTGTCAAAGTCATTCAGCAACTCCTAATTCTCCAGCTACACAAGAACCATTGCATCAAAGTTACAATGCAAGCCTTACTCCTGCTGTAGTGACTTTTATTATTGATGTTGAAGGCAGAGTTCATCCATCTCAAAGGTCTACTGATATTCTATTAGTACCATAATTGAATGTTCGCACGGAATCTGCATCTTCAGATTCACAAGGTATAAATACCGGTATTACTTTATCAGCATATATTTTAAATACTGATTTAGTTCTTTCAGCATTTATAGTATGCTTTTCATAAATAAATCCTGTGGATATGATTACATCTAGACCTTATTTAAGGACTACCTCTAGTTGTATGATCAAATAGCATCCTTCTTTAGCCACCTCTTATTTATGTAGAATGATCTTTCTGAGCCTTTTTCTGTGAGATGTGTGAAAAGATTGAGAGAAAAATAGAGTTTAAGAGAGACATGATCCTTCCTGGAAAAATGAGAGGTAGATGAGGGATAGGATTTAGTAATCCTTGTGAGGAAGCTCTGACTATTAAAAGTCATGAGATGTGTGTGTGTGAGGAGTAGTGAGACTACTTTAAAAGAATAGATAGATTAAGTTTTATTTGCTATATGTTTGCAGATGCTCAGAGTACTAAAGGAACAGATGCTGAACAACAGTCTGTTGAATCTCAGGAAAACTCTTATGTATCAAAGGCTATTGATCTCCCTACAAGTCTAAGTACTGATACTTTCTTGAGTCCATACATTCTACTATTCCACCACATGAGATAATCCCTATTTTTGTTGAAAAATAGTTCATTCATAAAGATTCATCCATTCTAAAATCACCAACAGGACTTGAACTCCTGGAAGTTAATTTTGAAGCTTCAATTCATTTATCTACAATATTTGAAGATATGGAGAAGACTGCTGAAGGTGTTGAAGCTTCTGAAGCCACTGGATCAATTTCTCATTCTATTCTGCATACTGAAGCTGATGAAAAAGTTCAGAAATTAGTGCAAGATCCAGCTGCTATTGAAGAATCTAATGATGGTAAAGAAATACTTGTATCTAATGCTATGTTAGATCTTGAGGCTGATCTTTTCTTTCCTGAAGATATGCCTATGCATGTGAGATAACAGAAAATGAAAGAGTTAGATGCTAGGAAGAAGCCGGATTATTCTGATAATCTCTGGAATGCTTATTGGAAAGATAATACATATCCCATTTTCAGAACATGAGCAATTGAACATCTGGAAACAGCTGAACAGAAGATTACAAATCCTGATATGCTGAATCATCTGAAAACATCTACTTTAGTTGTTAGATCCTTACATACAGCTCAAAGCAACAACTACTCAAATAAATTAGATTAAAGAATCATTTATTGCTTCAAAGCTGCTTACTCATCAGGAAATTCAGAAACAAATTTCACCAATAGTTACCAGACAAACTGCAATTGAAGCAAGTCAAGCTATATTGAAAGCTCATCAAGATCAAATGTCTGATCAACTTACTGAAGTACAAAATTCAATGGAGATGATTCTATCTCTACTACTTGGAGATGATGCCAAAAAGGGGGAGAAATTTGATAAATCTAAATGCAAACAGTTGTCACTGATAGGTACTGATAATGAAAATCCTGATTGAGGTAATAAGGGGGAACAAAAGGAGAGTAAAAAAGGAAGCAAGAGAAATGAAAGAAGAGTTGAAGAATTGAATGTGACTATTAAAAAGCAAAAATCTTCACAAGTCACAATTGTTGATGAAGACCAAGGTATTATGGAGAAAGAAGCTGGTGCTGAAGCAAGCCAATATCTTCAAACTCTAAAAGTTAAAGGAAGAAAGACAATTCTTTTCTACAAAGATCCAAAGATTCAATTATTTGATTCTGAGGTAAGTAGAAGAATATTTGTAAAGGAAAATCCTGGAGTTGATCTTGAACAGCTAAGGCAAACAGAGGAAGACTTTAAAAATTCTATGAAGACAGCAAATACTGATATTGTTGTTGTTTCTCAAGTACTTTATGAAGATGATCCTTCTAACAAACCAACCAGAGGTATAGTTATAAGGGAAATCAGTCAGACAGAAGATAAAATATCTATCAGATCACAAGCTATTAGAACTGCTAACATAAAGCTTAAAGGAAATGAGAAGATAGAAGAAAAGTCTAAGGATTTTAAAGTCTAAAGCCAAAGCTGGAGACGGTATCTAAGGAATTTAAATTTTAAACTCTGATAGATTCAATCTATATAATAGTTCAAGCTCTTGATATTGAAGAAAATTTACTTGAAGCAGAAATCATCCAAGCTAGTCAAAGAAGGAAGATTTCTGGAAGCATTCTGAGCTGAGGAAGTGGAGTTAACCTCTGACATTGCTCAAGTTAAAGAAGCAGTTCAAGATGAAGAGTTAAAGTCTGATATTCATTGAAGCAACATTGAATATGCATACTTTATTCCTGCATTTAGATAGTTTTGACATCATCAATTGGAACTTGTCCATAATTTCATAATGTACAAGTAGGGGGAGATTATTAGGAGTAATTGATGATATCAAACAGAAACTATTAGAAACATCTACATATGGTAAATACTAACATCGATGGATGATGGTAATAAGCATCAACAGATGATGATTACAAGCATCGACGGATGATGATGATCGATGAATGTTGATATTCGACGGATAACGATATCAACGGATGATGATGTCAACGGATGATGAAATCAGTATTTGTCACATCAGTTGATCTTTGAAGAGAAAGAGGAAATAAGAACTCAAGTCGGTAGGGGACTTTATCTTAGAAGCAATTGTATAGGTTTCCATGTTGTTAATAGAATAGATTCCTTATACATTGGTAGATGCTTTATATAAAGCATAGTTTAGGTTCGTGCTAAATGCATTGCGACATTGTTATATCTTTCGCATAACCTAGCAGCTCTCAAGGATATTTGTTCATCCTTTCGAGAGAGTACTTGTGTAATAAGTTTTTATAAGACTGATATAAAAATTGTTGATTCTGTTGAAGCTTTGTCTAGTTGATTATATTAATTGTATTCATACCCCCCCCCGACCTCTACAGTTGATTA